>NC_057798.1:678759308-678787037 GCF_018294505.1 Triticum aestivum | reverse complement strand
GGTTAAGGGTGGTGTCGACGATGCGGATCTGCGGCCATGGACGGGGCGTCAGAAGCTGCTCCGGTAGGTTGGATGAGGGTGCGAGGAAGCGGATCTGAGGCTGTGGACTTGTGAGTTGGCAAAGCGGCCCTGGTAGGGTTGAGAATGGTATAGGCGAAGTTACTCCGGTAGGGTTGACGATGGTGTCGGCGAAGCGGCTCCGGTAGGGTTGAGGAAGGTGTCGGTGAAGAGGATCAGAGGCCGTCGACGGGGGCATCGGTGGGGAGGCTCCGGGGGGTGTGGACGAAGTGTCTCCGGTGGGGAGTACGAATGAGCCGCTGCAGATGCGCGGCGGTTAACGAGAGTACTGGCGAAGCAGATCCGGCGCCGTGGACAAGGCCGACACTAAATGGGCTGTGGTACAGTGGGGGATGAGCAGTCTACTTGTTTCTAGGGGAGGTGGGAGGGGTAGATGCGGCCGCAGAAGCAGATCCGGCGAGGTGGACGCCGCTGGCAGTGAATGGGCTATGGCACGTCGGTGGATGAGAAGTCTAGGGTTTCGAGAGGGGAGGGGAGAAAGGGCGATGAAGTACGGACGGCGTGATGTAAGATGCTCTGGTTCTGTGGAGTTAGTCGTTTTTGCGGGAGGGGGAGAGGAAATGGGGGTGCCGTGTAGTTGGGGGAACCGGAAGTTACCAAAGCAGCCCCGACCTATCATGTAGATGATGGCGGCATTATAATTGTTGGTCTCCGTGCACCAAGGACAAAAGGGGGATTTCACATGCTAAAGACTAAGGTGGCAGAAATTTTAGAAGGAGGCGGGAGATTTTGCCGCCCACGGGATCGTTCGCATCCAGATTCAACTAATTTTGGACCGTGCTAGTGGGAAGGTCATGCTAGACTGTGTACACGGGGCACACGTCAGCAGTTAATAACTGGTGTGAAGTCCACCCCAGAAAAAAAGACAATAACTCGGGATGATGCGCCGATAACTTGGTGCCATTGGTTATTTACTTTAAACATAATGCATTGACGTGTTAGTGTAGAGGCGCATAAAAAGAAATGGATATTATAGTTAGCTACTTAAAAGTGTTACCTCATATGATTACATAGCCTCCATTTCATAAATTGCATACCCGTTGAATTCATATATGAATATTACATATATTACTTCAAAATAGAAACTTAAATCATCCAAGACTAATGAATTTGAATGCAAGAGTAACAATGGTGCATGTGCATGATAGCTACATTGGTTGTTTGAAGAAACATCACTGTAACTTTGGCATGCACAACTGAAAAGGTTTATTTGAATAGAAAAAAATGTGATATGTGAGTGTCCAATCTTTACAGCGTTGAATCGATATTGTACCTTTGACCACGATACGAAGTAGATATTGACTTATGTTCAAGCGATGGACATCCACGATAGCTAGATAGTGATACGTGAATGAATTGTGCAATCTCTCTCACACGCATACATATCTCATTTCCCTGTGGGCATCGGAATCACACACGTGCACTTCGTGTATTTCTCTCCCTTCGTCAGGGTTAAATTCGTCTTTCTACCCCGTCCTACAAGTCTCTCACACAGAAACACACACACTCTCTATGTCTTACACGCCCACCCCTTTAGTTCCGCCCACCCGCAGCCACTAATGTCTCAAAGTATAATAATGTCTCTCACACATATGCTATCTACCTATCCCTTAATATAGCTAGATATGTGTCACACAAACTCCTTCTCCCTACTAGCAAGATGCCCATGCGTTGCACGGAACATTAAGATGCATTTGTATGAGAAGTTTATCTTGTGGGAGAAAAGGATGAATGAGGGAATGCCTTATTTGCAAATGCGGAGAGGGGTGTGGGTATCTTTTTGCAAAATTGCCATATTTTCCTTCCTGTCCGTCGGATATAAATCGGATGGCCTATATTGCAGGATGGCAGGAACACCATCATCACCAACTTTGTTTTTTATAAGAGTAGGGATATGTGAGTGTCACTGCCCCCCCCCCCACACACACACACAACACACCCACACTTCCCAACACCGAAGGAGTAGGGTGACACCTCGATCTTGATACTAATCTATCGACTGGCTTCTCTCTCAAACATACACACACACACAACCCGACACCGAAGGAGTAGGGTGACACCTCGATCTTGATACTAATCTATCGACTGGATTCTCTCTCAAACATACACACACACACACACACTACCCAGCACTGAAGGAGTAGGGTGGCACATTGATCTTGATAATAATCTATCTACTCCTCTTTCAAACACACACACACACACACACTCGCTAGTTGTGCCTCTGTGCCTACCGCGCACACTCTCGATACGTCTTTCTCTCCCTCCCCCCCAACAATGATAGCAGAAGGGTGACAACTCGATCTGATCATAATCTGTCAATTGGTTTCTCTCTCAAACATTGTGTCTCGGTGCCTCGCTCGGTAGCCCCTCGATATTTAGACTTCTCGCGCGTGCACAGCTGTAGTGACGATGACGCTGAACCCAGTGTGCCTTGTTTTTACCGGCCTCATGTGATAGTTTTCACCCTGTTTTCTGTTAATTAACAAGGCAACCTTTTCTTTGTTACTACTAGTGAATCTGAAATCATTCGGGGTAGACATAAAATACATCACTTCAACCCAATTATCACAGCAACTATTTTAAAAGAAATTAGCTAGCTGCCCGTGCATTGCACAGAACATCAAGATGCATTTGTATGAGTAGTTTATCTTGTGAGAGAAAAGGCTGAACGAGGGAAGGCCTTATTTGCGAACATGGAGAGACGTGTGGGTATATTTTTGCAAAATTGCCATAGTTTCTTTCCTATCCGTTAGATATAAATCCAACGGCCTATATTGCAGGATGGCACGCACACCATCATCACCAACTCTGTTCTCTACTCCCTCCGTCCGAAAATACTTGTCATCAAAATGGATAAAAATAGATGTATCTAAAACTAAAATACGTCTAGATACATTTCCTTTTATCCATTTTGATGACAAGTATTTCCGGACGGAGGGAGTATTTGTCTTTTTAGAGATTTCAACAAGTGGCTACGACCGGACCTTACCAACATACTCAAAAAAGTAGTCCATAATTTTGATGTTACCCTCTTTTCTTGGCGGTGCAGTGCCATCTGGATACCTCATAAATAAATCAAGGACAAATCTGACCCCTTCCTGAAAAGACATACGTAGCAAAATGAGTGAATCTACACTCTAAAATATGTCTACATACACATCCGTATGTGGTAGTCCATTTGAAATCTGAAAAAGACAAATATTTAGGAACGAATGGAGTATATATAAGAGTAGACATGGAGATATATCTCCAGCACGGCTAGAACAAAAATGTGCTGGGCTGGTTAGCGCCGGATGCTCGCAACACGATGACATGAGTTCGAATCCTGTGTTTTAACTTTAGATTTTTATATTATATATTACTCTACTTATTTAATATATACTTCTTTCGCTACTGTACTGACAATGGAACCCACAAAGTACTTAGAATATTAAGGATCAACTTGTTTCTTTTTAACTTTCTGTACGAAGTTGTAGCCACCCTGCAAGTCACGTGTATACTGTACATGCAATTAACTTTTTATAGAGGGACAATCATACAGGCAATTAACTCAAATGGATTGGATGTCACTCTATTATTTCCAGCATAAAGAGCATCTCCAACGGCAGCCGGCAAATTTCCTCCCGCTTCCTTCCGCGGAGCACGACATCAAACGCCAGCGGCATACATTTTTACAACTCTAACCAACCAGATGAAATTCATGCAAACACGGACTGATTTCATATAAGCAAGAAGGATTTCGTATAAAAAAGCCGGATCTTCATATAAACATGATGGATTTCATTACATTTACATGAACTAAGAGGTGCCAATCCGGCTCTCTTGTATAATTAATACTCCCTCCGTCCGGAAATACTTGTCCTAGGAATGGATATATCTAGACTTATTTTAGTTCTAAATGGCCGCCCGCGGATCCCTTTGTCTTCCTCATGTCCGTCAGACACTTGCGGGGTCGACGAAGGTCCTCGGAAGAGACGAAGCAGCAAAGAAACCACCTGAATCCGCGGTCGTCGCCTCGGCGGTGGCCTTCATGGGTCCCAAGTGGCAGCGGCCTCCCGTGTTCTACTTCTCCTCGATGATGGCGGCAGACACGGAGAAGCTGGCCACCGACTCGTCGCTCTCCACGCCCCCGGCTTCTATCTCTGCCTGCATGGCACTGCCGCAGGCACGGGAGGCGCGCCCACAGACACGAGAGGCGCGGCCACCGCAGACACTGGTGGCGCGGTACGACGCGGCAGCGATGGCGCCCATACCGGCGTGCTCGCCGCCGTGCCGGCGTGGAGCAACTCGCCACTCCTCATCGAGTTGAACTGGAGCGGCGAGTTGCTGAACCACGCGCCTGCTTGGGGCGGCAACTGGCTCCGTCGGGCCAAGCGAGTTTGGTGAAGCACCGAGTGGCCTCGCCCGTATCCGGAGGGCTCGGCAAGCCACCCAGCCGGGTAATATGCCGGAGAACGGCTCATCGGAAGCCATCGGAAGGTTGGAGAAAATGGTGAAGGAGGAGATGGGGGAGCGGCGGAGGGGTGCGATTCTTGCCCGCTGTCTGTCTGGCCTCGTGTAAATAGAGGGCGGACGGTAGGAGCTTGGCCGGTGTCTGGCCTCGTTTAAACTGAGCACGGACGGGAGGAGATCGGCCGTTGTTGCGTTTAATTCTGGCCCGCTCGTGAACGGACGTGTGGCCGGAGTAGGATTCTCGGTTTGCATGCAGGTTTAACGGAGGGATTTAATGGAGGCGCCAGGCGTGCAGCGGGCGGCGCAGTACTATTCGATTTGACATCATTAATGAGCCGTCAAATCACAAAGGCCCTCGCCTCTCGTGAAACCGACCGAGCTAGACTGCCCCGCCCTCTAGCCTTTTAAAAAATGTATATACTCCACTTTTGTA
Source organism: Triticum aestivum (assembly GCF_018294505.1). Taxonomy (NCBI): domain Eukaryota; kingdom Viridiplantae; phylum Streptophyta; class Magnoliopsida; order Poales; family Poaceae; genus Triticum; species Triticum aestivum. The sequence goes on along the minus strand of NC_057798.1, from coordinate 678,782,071 downwards.
CAGTAGTAGTATCGATGGACTGCGCCATGGAGCAAAACTTGAAATTAAAAAAAAGGTGGTACATATAGAGAGTGCTCGTGAACTATGTGTCATGTACATGGCAATAAATAAAGTACTACATGATACTAAGGCTGGTCATAATGGGAGTATCATAGGTAGTATCATGCATGCCAACTGAGCAATTTTGATGAGGTGTCATTGAATTAAATGAGGAAAGAGTAGCTTAAGTATCATATACTACTTTGTGTGATGCATGGCAATAAATGTAGTCCTATATGATACCAACATATGATACCATGCATTACGGATGTAGTATCATACACTAGTATCATATGCATACAAGCCCCACATCTCTTCTTGGTTGATTCCTCTATTTATGTCAAAAAATAAGAAACAACGTGAGAGTTAATGCACCACGCCTATGTGTTTACTAGTAGGAGTATTTGGTTGTCGTAAGATGACTTAATACTCACCTAACGGAAGGAGTATTCGATTTGACAGCAGGCGGCGCAGTTCCCGATACGGCTTTAATGCAGACGAGGGAGGGAGTAGCGGTTCCCGATATGTTGAACGGCCAATGCATCCTCCTTCAATTAATGCATGAGGGAAGTAATGGAAGGAGGTCCGGGAAAAGAGGTTGCACGATGTGAATGCAACGCAGTTTGCCCTCATTGCCCTCATATAAAGGCGCCCCTCCATTCCAATGCATCTACCACATCGTACGCACCTAAGCATTTGCCTAAGCACCTACACTAAGTGCAAAAGAGCTTGCTCCAGACCCATGGTGGTGATGCGCGTGAGCGGCCAACGGCTGCGCCAGATGGTCCATGACGCCGGCCTGCGGCATGGCGCGGAGGATCGTCTCCAGACGATGTTGGAGACCGGCTGGTGGATGGCCGTCATCGACGCCAACTACAACTCTCAGTTGGACCAGATGATCGTTGCCACCAGCAACAAGTTCACCGTCCTCAAGAAGCTTGCGGACGACATCGCCGTACTCCTCCAGCCCGCGCGCCCGGGCTCCTCATTGCCTACCACCCTAATCAGCCTCCATGGCCGGAACCTCTTTCAAGCACTGGTGGCCCTGCGACTGCCCACCGACGCCACGAAGAATGTCCACCTGGAGGTCGCGCTTGCCGCGAGGCGCCTCGCCCTGCAAGAATTCGTCGAACTACACATCCACGCGTACAAGCAAATCGTGTACATAGGTATCTACAAGGCCAGTGAGGACGCTACGACGTTGGCCTTCCTCAACTGGCTGGAAGCTTTGGATGCCTTTGTTGAGAAGCACCTTGACCTCGCCACAAAAGCCGCCGCTCCTTAGCCGCCGGTCGGTGGCCCGACGCACTAAGTTGAGGAGGAGGAGGTCATACGTTCGTGGATCCATCTTTCTTCTTGCCTTCTGTAACCACCACTGCGATCACATCATCGTGGCCTTAATTCTTATTGTGATGTTGCATTCTCGTTCTAGTCAATACCAACATGTGCGATCCCTTTGCTTAATTATATGCATCACTGTAACTAGTACTCCATCCGTCAATTTATAAGTTGTGCTTACCTTTTCCATCAACTTCATGCAACGTGCGGGCATCTTGCTAGAAACACTAGAATATGTCTATATAATCCGTATGTGATAGTCCAATTGAAATCTCAAAAAAGACAAATATTTATGTACGGAGGGAGTAGTATATTAGGAGTATATCAAAACAATAGTGATTTCTTCCAAGTTTGTGAACAAATACTACTATTCTACTACTTTGGATCCGTTGCAATGCACGAGCACATTCCTAGTAAAAGGAAAAGGCCTGCCGCGTTCGTGTCGCACCCCCACACGCCTGGGAATCGGGAGTACAACACGGCCCGCCCGGCACGACACATAGCTTAGGGAAGGCGTGTTGCTTGCCTAGCATTTTCACTTTCATGTGGGACCGCCGTTGAGCAAACCGACACCCCGCTCACCGCCGGGTTGGAAAACAGAAAGAAGGGGAAGATCTAGCTGTAGCACGGAAGCCAAGAAATTTTGTGTCAGACGGGGCTCGTTGATAGAGTAGGAGCATTCCGTACTAGTACTACTCCTACTAGTACTACCAAGTTTGTACTCCTAATACTATATTACTAGTACTACCACTATACAACTACTAGTAGATACGTGCTCGGCACAACATCTTAGGAACAAAAAACGGCAAGATCTTGTTTTGGGTGATTTTTTTTCAATCAACGTAGTATGAATAATATGATGTGGGGGGGGGGCACCCATGAAGCTTATGTGGCTTGGTTGCATGGCTACGGAAGGTTAGAGAAAAATAAATAGATAATGTGTTTAGGGTGCACTCCTCTAAATAGATATACTTTGGATCCATTGCAATGGACTGGCACATCTATATCTATACCCCCTATATAGTGTGTGAAAAACTTTGAAAGTTGGTCGTTGGATGAAGCCAATCCGATGGTACAAAGATGGCAAATCCGAGCACTACTGGCCATTGGATATCATCCACCAGATTCTGCCACATGTATAATCTAGAAGACTCCATGGTTGAACTTAATTCATGACTAACTTTGCCACGACTAAGCTTAGGTAAAGTTATTAGTTCTTCAAAATGAGAGCCACAAGTTGGCAAGCCTAAGGGAATCTTTCCTCATTTTTTGTGTGTATGTCATGTGGGGCCTTAGTGTGGCTTGTCTAAGGTGTGGCTTGAACCAAACACTCACCTAAGTTAATCAAACTTGCCTAACCTTACATTCCACCAGATTTTGCCACATGTTAGAAACCAGAAAACTCCACATGTAGAAGCATAATGCACAAACCACAAGAATCTCATGCATGCAATGCACGTGTACCTTACTAGTACTAATTGGTAGTAGTAGGAAACAAATTCCAGTTTTGGCATGAGCTCGTACTGCGAGAGCACCACAAGGCCTGCCGCAGGAGTTATATTTCCCTCTTGGGGCCCACGGGACGGAACTTCAGTGGCTTAGTGCCCGGCCTATGAGTCAATGACATGCGGACCTTAAATGCGGCTGGCTCACATGTCATTCTCATGGTGGTGGCGTGGTTCGCGACTCACTCGTTCGAGATGAACCGGCCGGAGTACGGATAAAAATGTGTCACAGCTGCTGGATGAAAATTCGATGGTGCGGGAGTACAGATCGGAGCACAGCAGCGGAGCAGGCAAACCGCGTCCAATCAGGTGTGTCTATGGTAGAAAGTTGATGGTCGCCGCAGTTCAGCTGGCCCGCATGTCATACACACAAAGGCAGAGGAGCGGTGGGGCCGAGAGGGATGAGGGGCACGAACAATCCTACCATTCTGTCACTGACATGTGGGACCCATAAGCACGGGTCCCACCTAACAGCGAAGGAAAGGCAGGGCAAGGCAGTGCTAGCCATGTTAGAGGATCCATGTCCACGTCGAAGGATGTCGTGCCGTGGGTCGGAGCGGCGTCGTGGGAATCGCATGTGGGTGTGGCAATGGTAGAAACAAGAAACGTGATGGTCGCCATGGTTCAACTTCCATGGACAAGCTATCGCGTCTACTGACACATGTATATCAAAACTAGAGTGTTTATATTTCAAGCACGTGAACAAGTATTATTCTACTAGTTTGGATCCATTGCAACGCACGGGTCAGCACATTGGTAGTAGTAGTGTCCATCTCTATCTCTAGAGGCCTTCCCTCGTTCATCCTTTTCTCTCACAAGATAAACTACTCATACAAATGCATCTTGATGTTCCGTGGAACGCACGAGGATGTTTCCTTGGGGGTCTCTCCAGCGCGGCGTGGCCGTAGTTGCAAGTTGACGCCCCTTGAGATGTCGACGTTGAGGGGCACTCGGATTTCCTCCGATGAGCAGGTAAGATGAGTTTGATCACGTAGTAAATGCATTCTAAAGACTACTTCCTTGTCCATTTCCTAATTCTCCCCCTGCCCACTGTTTCACAGGCTAGGCTCGGTGCAAGTGGAGATTGGCTTGCGTATGTACGGTAGGGTACCAACATCAATTTGCACAACATTTACAACAGTGACACCGTTCCTGTAGAACCTTTGTCCAACATTGGGATCAGCCATGCAACGGGCCACCGCATGAATTGGTACGATGGAACCACGGTGAGATTGAATAAAAGATAGCACGAACCTTGCACATGTCGGTCAAAGGCGGACCATGCTGTCTGCGGCTGATTTGTTGTCGTACGAGTAGGAAGACGCTGTGCTCCTTTCTAACCGCATCTTCGCGGTGACAAACCAGGGGACTTATTTTGTATGGGACACATCCTACGATATACTCCCTCTCTCCAAGTTTATTTGTTTTGAATCTTTTCGTTTTATAAGTTTCAAATTCAAATTTAGAGCTCCCCATCACATGTTGAAATTACAATGTCCATTAAATCGTTGCGTGCATGTATAGTAAAGAAACAAATCTCGAGTTTGGCACAAGTTCGTGCTGCGGGAGCACCACAAGCCCTGGCGCATGAGTTACATTTCCCTCTCAGGGCCGTCGGGACTGAGCTTTAGCACCTTACTACACCTACCTTTGAGTCAATAACATGTGGACCCGATAGGTGACTGGTCCACATGTAATGCTCCCGAAGGCAGAGGGGCAGTGGGGCCAAGAGGGGTGAGCCACAGGTCGGGGGACGTGTGGTTTCATGGGTTCGAGCGGCATCGTGGGAATCGCGGGTGGCTGTGGTAGAAACTTGATGCTCGCCGCATTTTAGGTGGCCCACATGTCATGCACACAAAGGCAGAGGGGCGGTGCGGCCGAGAGGGGTGAGGCGCACGTCGGGGGGCGTGGTGCCGTGGGTTGGAGAGGCGTCGTGGGAATCGCGAGATGAAACATGATGGTCGCCGTAGTTGAACTTCCATGGACAAGTTGTCATGTCTACGGACACATGCAGTGCATACCGATCACTAGAAGGAGTAGCAGAGAAAGTTATATATGCGGATAAATAGTTCCTTATAGTCAAGCGGACCCACGCTACTACTCTATTCCAAAGAATGCACACCATGGAAATAGTCCATCTATATCAATATACACCGAGAGGGAATACTTTTTTTTACAAGAGAGGAAATAGTTCATCCATCCATAATGCCCTCCTGCTGGTGCAGCGTTTTCTTCTTATTCTTATTCTTCTTGTTGTTCTCATTCTCTGTGGGAGACGGCTTCGCAACAAGCTCTTTGGACCTTGCAGCTATCTTGAAACTCACACGGGCATTGAGGGCAGCATATTTTATCCGCTCGTACGTCAAGGGATAATTCTCCCATCCAGACGACCTTAATGTCACCGTCTCGTCACCCTTCTGAAGATTTGTACCAAGCACAAAATTTGCTACGTCGAATAGGGATGGTGTCTGTTTAGCAAAATCTTCTACAGGAATTTTGATTCTGGTTTGTAGGTCAGCGATGCTTTTCAAATCAAGGTTGTACGGCTCCAACTCCTGTTTGTCCCCTTCGATGGCTGCCCCACAGAAGTATATGTCCTCCCGAGACAAGAAATCATGAAGCTCACCTGGTATGGAGGGCGAGTGTATGATGTGGTACACCAAAACATCATCTTCGAGGCACCGCTGAAGGATGGCGGCGCGCTAGATCTTCCCAGGGGCACGCTCCGTGTACTCTGTGTCGAGATCGATGACACTCGTCTCTACCTTTTCGAGGGAGTTGGATACATTGTTGATCCACTGTCGAACAACCCTTGGGTTAACGGTGACGGTGGCAACTATGCACATCAAGCCTTCGACGAGGACATGTTGGACGCTAAAAACCTGCATCTTGATCTCCTTCACCATTTGGAACCGCTGGAACGGAGGTCTATGGTTTGGAGAATTAGGATTAGATGGCTAGTCTAACGGAAGTAGTAGATGATTATTTAAAGAGGTTAAAACAATGTGAACGCAGTGGGGTTTGGATGCAAATGAAGACGAAGGGGGGGTGAAGAAGCCGAGGCAAATCGGTTCCCGATGGAGAAGTAAATGGGAGAAGTGGCGTGCAGGCAGTTGATTAGATGGCTAGGTAGACTAGACGAAAAGGCTATGCGGGTAGACTGAGGAGTCGTACCTGTTCGTGTATGTGCCCATCCTTCCTGATAGGTGGGACCTATGCAAACAGATAAAAAATGTGTCGTAGCTTTTTTTTGAGCGCGTGAGTGGGAGACACAACATTCTCTGGTTAAGGAATACTCCCTCCGTTTAGGTGAGTATAAGCCACCTTATGAAAATCAGGTTTTCGCAAAACCTTTAGGCGTGGAGCATTAACTTCCTGCTTGATCCCCTCCCAACCTCGTTAGCCAATGTTCTCTTCCTCTGCTGCCGCGTTCTACCTTTCCATTTTTCCTCTTCTCAAGTGTGGAACGATCTGCATGCCGTCCTTGATGCACCAGAACGACCACTGCATGCATCGCGGCAGGGTGTTGATTGGGCATGCACGATAATTTGCTTCTGCTCGCAATATGGATGATACCTGAACGATGAAGTGAACAGGCATGCTAGCACGAGAGACCTATTTCCGCTATACAATACTGGAGTACTCATGTTCCTACTACTAGTAGTAGTAGTAGTAGTACAACTGTGGTACACTTGATGGTCAAAATACTATTCATCCGGTCCTCACAGTGAAGTGACAACACCCTGCGCCTGACACTAGTCCAGGCGAGGCGGCGTGTTCGGGTTACCAAAGTCAGCTTCACCATGTGCACTGTGCAGTTTGTCACCGCCGTTGTACAGCACATTGGCGCCTCGCCTTGTTTCCCTCTCTGCTCCCATAGCACCACTCCATCTCCATCTCCTTCTCCGTCTCCGTCTCCGTCTTCGTCTCACTGTGCCCCCGTGTACTGTCGCCTCACTCGCCTCCCCCAGTACCACTATTCCCTCACTAGCCGCTCCAGCACCGACATCCTTCTCCCCCGTAAATCAAGCCCCCTTCCAAACTCCACCATGTCCGAACGCGAACCGCGCAACATCCATATGAGTCGTGATTGGAGCAATCTCCCCAGTGACATCCTCGACCTCTGTTGTTCGTGTATGGATATGTTGACCGCCCTGCGGCTGGCTCCATGCTCGAGGGACATGCACATGGCCATCGTCGAAGCGAGGCCTAAGCTTTTCAAGACACCCTGCTTGCTTCTATCTGGTCTTGCGAGATCGGCTCACCATGATACGGAGGCGTGCATGATGCCCCTCGACTTCAATCCGATCTCCATTAGCCGAAACTTCTTTGCAGGTATGTAGTGTGTCGCTGTACATCATTTCCCTCGACATCGATCCGATCACCATCGCCCGAAACTTCTTGGCAGGTATGTACTGGGTCGTCATGAACTCCCATTGGATGGCTGCCTTCAGAGAAGACGGTAAAAAGTTGGTGCTCGTGAACTTCCAGACCTCCCATGAGATTATCCTTCCTCCGTTGGATTATATAGAGTATTACCATCGCGGTCCAAGTCATCTAGATTACTATGTCAGTTGGATGGATCTTGTTTTGCAGAAGATTGTAATCTTCCAAGTACCCACACGACATGCGAATTATGCAGACTTCAAGCTAATTGCCTTGTTTGACCGCGGACTCGCCTATTGTCGGTGTCAAAACCGGCGGATCTCGGGTAGGGGGTCCCGAACTGTGCGTCTAGGCGGATGGTAACAGGAGATAAGGGACACGATGTTTTACCCAGGTTCGGGCCCTCTTGATGGAGGTAAAACCCTACGTCCTGCTTGATTGATATTGATATTGTGGATGTTTACAAGAGTGGATCTACCACGAGATCAAGGAGGCTAAACCCTAGAAGCTAGCCTATGGTATGATTGTAAGGGTTGATGTTGGTTGTCCTACGGACTAGAGCCATCCGGTTTATATAGACACCGGAGAGGGCTAGGGTTACATAGAGTCAGTTACAATGGTAGGAGATCTGCATATCAGTATCGCCAAGCTTGCCTTCCACGCCAAGGAAAGTCCCATCCGGACACGGGACGAAGTCTTCAATCTTGTATCTTCATAGTCTTGGAGTCCGGTCGATGATGATAATCCGGCCGATGATAGTTCGGCCGATGGTGGTAGTCCGGCTATCCGGACACCCCCTAATCCAGGACTCCCTCAGTAGCCCCTGAACCAGGCTTCAATGACGATGAGTCCGGCGCGCATATTGTTCGGCATTGCAAGGCGGGTTCCTCCTCCGAATAGAAGATTGTGAACACCAGGATAGTGTCCGGCTCTGCAAAATAAATTCCACATTCCACCGTAGAGAGAATAATATATACACAAGTTCAATCTGCTGACGTTTTTTGCGGGTGACGTCACACCACTACCAAGCCATTACTTGAATCGTTTTTTATTTTACCACCTCAGCGCATTTAGCGAAGCGGTTTCCTTGGCACGTCTTGTCGAAGCAGAGATCGTGTTCCCCCTTAATCCGGGATTCTCATCAATATGAATGTGGGTAACCCAACCGCGCCCGTCGCCACGCCCCCTCTATCGAAGGCGGGTCCCGAACGGTCACGGAGACGGCTCTTGGTATTTTCCCTCTTTATAACGGGACCAAGGCTCGTTTCTTTTCTTCAATCCTCCGTCGAATCCTCTCCCTGCTCCAAGTTCCAGCACCTAGAGCCCCAGATTCGAGCGCTTCGGACCTTCAATGATGTCCGGTTCCGACCTCCAGGGTCGGTGGATGCCCTCCTCCGTCACGGAGGAGGACGTGCTAAAGCTGCGGGAGGCCAAGTACCTGACTTACGAGATTTCGCACAGGTTGCCTGCCGAAGGGCAGGCCATCCCCACCCCCGAGCCCGGCGAGTATGTTGTTTTTGTTTCCCACCTCCGTCGGGGTTTAGGCTTCCCGATGGATCCTTTTGTGAGAGGGCTCATGTTTTACTATGGGTTGGAATTCCACGATTTGGCTCCGGAGTCCATCCTCCACATCTCCGCATTTATTGTCGTCTGCGAAGCCTTCCTCCGCGTCACCCCTCACTTCGGCCTATGGATGAAGACCTTCAATGTGGCGCCGAAGATGATCGGGGGGCGTCAAGCGGAGTGCGGCGGGGCGGCCGTCAGTAGGAGAGCCGATGCCCCGTGGCCCGCGGGCTCCTTCCAAGAAGAGCTCGGCTTGTGGCAGCAAGAGTGGTTCTATATTACAGTTCCGAGGGGCCGCAAACAAAAGCCGCCGCCCTCATTCCGCCCGGGACCTCCACAACGGTTGATGTCGTGGGTCAACCAAGGGCTCAACTAGGGGCCGTCAAAGGACGTGCCCCTACTGCAGGGCCGGATTCAAGATCTCCAGGCGAGGGAGATTGATCTGGTCATGGTGATGCAGGTTATGCTGATCAGGCGTTACTTGCCCTGCAAACGTCGTCCTCTCCGACTATGGGAATTTAATCCGGAGGGACCACGGATTCTTCAACACTTCATGGGTATGACACCCCTGGAGATGTACAAATTATTCTTCGGATCGCAAGAGGCGCGTCCAGAATTGACCGAGGATGCTGGCCTAAGCTACAATCGCCCGGATACTCAAGTAAGTAGCTCCGAGTCCGGACATACCGTTTGTTTGCCTTTCGATGATTCGCCTTATGACCAATTTCCTTCTAAACAGGAGTGGATAGCGGAAGCAAAATTGATATGGTGTCCAGCCCCCCTCCCAGAGACCGCGCCGGATTCCGTGCTGGTCCGGATATTGGAGGTTGCGCCTCCAGAGGAAGGCGAAGGGGAAAGTGGAAAAGCTACTGCCTCGCCTAAGGAGACTCTTGAAAGAGGGGGGATCGAGAATCCCTCCCTCCAAGGGGAGAAGAGGATTGCCTCCGAGGACCCGGGGGCCAAAGCCCCCAAACGGGGGAAGAAATCTTCGCCAGAGGGTCCTGCGTCCGGGGAGGCCCCGGCCGCACAATCTCCCTTAAAGGATCAGCCCTCCAACGAGCCGTAAGTAGAAAGAAAGGATTTTTATAATAAGGGACATCCCTTTTTGTGCTTCTGAGGATAACTAAAGTTTTTACCTTGTAGTTCGGATCTCCGTCCTTCGCAAATGAGCTCGACTTCGGGGGACCTTCGTCCGGATATGGTGGAGAGCGAGATGCCTCCGTCTGGGGCGCCGTCGGATAGGGAGGACGAGCCTGAAGTGTCGTCAAGGAGGGAGCCCCCGGGTTTGGCGAAGCCGGATAGTTCGGCGCCAACTGGTGTACGGCTGAAGGATCTGCTTGAGAAGGCGTCTATCTCAGAAGATCACCACACATTGATGAGTGTGGTAATTGAAAGGATTTCATCCGCCAAAGGCGGGTTGCATAATGCCGTCAGGAGTTTGCTGGCGGGGTTTGAGGTACGTAAAAAATGACACACCTTTTAGCAGTTTTGCATATAGAATGCTCCCTGTATAGATAGTAGCCCTTGAGACTCGGTAGGTTGTCGAAAGCGACAGCGTGCCGAGGATCAAAATCGCAGGTTTAAATTTTCGCCTTGCCTATGTAGGTGGCGGGTCGTCCGGGGGCCAGCCGGACTGATGAAGTTGCTGAACTAAAGCGGCAACTCACCGTTGCAGATGCAGACATCGCGCTGGTCAACAGGCGACTTGATGAGTCGCAAGGTAAGTGTTTCTATGCGGTCACTTGGTAAGGGAGCCGAAGCCTGCTCCTTACAACATGTGTGTGAAATGCAGATAGTGCCGCTGCTGTGGAGAGCCTTCGGGCCGAACTTTCTCAAGCCAAGGAGCAGGCCAGAAGGAGTAATGCGGCGACCTCGAGGGCGGCCGAAGAGTTAGCAGCCGAAAGGGCCGCACACTGCCGAAGCAGGGAAGAGATGGCTGAAATGGCCATGAAGTTAAAAGATGCTACCGACCGCAATGAGGCTCTTGAGGAGGAGCGCCTGGTGGGGCAAGAAGACCTGGGGAAGGCCACCGCCGAAGCCAAGGATGCCCGCTCTGCAATGTGGGCTATAAAGGAAGAGCTGCGCCAGGCCGGAGACATTGTAGCTGGCAAGCCTTTTCTGCTGCGCCGAAGGTTTACGGATCCAAAGTATGCTCAGCTGGGCCAACTGTGGGGTCCGGAGGACCCTTATATGGACTTAGCAGCGAGTGCGGCGGATGCCGTTGTGCATTTTCGAAGCCAGAAGGATCACGAGACGGAAGAGCTATTTTAGTCTCAATTCCATAGTCCAGAGCGTTCACTTCCGCTGACCGACCGTTTGGCCGAGTGGGCTGAGCTGAATAGGTTGTTCGGGCTTGCCATGACGGATATCGTGAACCATGTCTGGCCAGATAGGCCCAAGCCGAAGAGTTACTTTGGCTTATTGCAGCAATTTCTTGGGGCGGTGCCGCATATGAAGGCGATGAAGCGGTCGGCATGCATAGAGGGTGCGCGGATGGCACTCGCCTGTGTGAAGACACGTTGGACAGAGATGGATGCCACCGCTATTGCGACCCCGGGTTCGGACGATAGCCGGTTACCCGCCGAGCACTATTTTGGCGAAGTGATGCGTGGTGCTCGTGTAATAGAGTCGCAGTGTTCAAAAAATGTTACGTTCAAATGAATGTTTTATGTTGTAAAACAATATTTATGATATAATCGCCTTTTATACTTGTGCGTTCAAGTAATGTAATATCTCCTATGCGGCCGTTCATGTATACGTGTGTATAACCTGAAAGATTGCAGTCGTCGGCTTCAGCCCCCACGCACAAGGTGCGGGGGTGTTCGCAAAAAATATCGCGTTTTCACACTTAATCCGACGTCTCGGTCCTATAAAGGAGGTGGTAGCGTAGCAAACGAGGCAACCGGACTATAATGCTTTATCACTTTCACTTAGCCATGGAGTTCGAGGGTGGGGCTACGACATAGCCCCTGGGGGCACCGCGCTCTCCGAATTTGGGGCGCGTGTGTGCCTGACCGGGAAACGGCCCTTCGTCAAAGCAGAGGAATTCTAAACATTCCCTTGGTCGATCGAGTGGTTGACCAGTCTCTCGCTGTATCATGACAGTTAGTTTTCGGCTTTCTCTACTGAGGCGCTTGCCCAGCCGAACTGGGGCACAATCGCAGTAGTTCTCCTGGTGCCGCGTTAGCCGATGATACGGAACGTAAGGCAGCAAAACACAGGAGCCGGGCAAACCCAACATTTGACCAAAGACATGATTCGGAGCTGATGCATATAAGGCCTAACTCGAGACGCCGAACACTCCCGAAGGTGTTCGGTCTTTTATAATAGCGGGCAGAATAATGCCCTAAGCCCCTTGTGTCCAGGTACGGACAGGTTCCTCTGGCGCGGCCGATGCCAAAATGCCAGCCTCCACTCTGGTTATAATGGGAAACCAGGGGATTATAGCAACAAGAGACAGTAAGAAAGGTTTACGTAGGGTCTTAGTCTGAAAAGAGTCCTTGAAACGGGTCCCTACTGCACGTCTGCGCCTGTGTCTCCGTTGTGCCGTATCCTGGACGGGTGTGCACGTTTGTTCATCTGTAAAAAGAGAGGAACTTAGTTTGAAAAAGAAATTGTGCAAAAAGGTACATAAAAAATTGAAATATAAATGTAGAAAGCTGAGCCTATGGTAGCCCATTATAGCTTATATACACAAACCCTTGTAAGGCTGTGCGGCTAGGTAGCCCCTAGCTTATTTATTCCGGACCCATCCAGCCGTGTCCGGGGTCTTAGCCGACCTTTTTAATGAAATGTTGCCACGTGGACCGGGCATTTTAAGCGTAAGAGACGCGTAGTGTGGTATTGCGTTAAAGCGGACGAAAGCTTCACGTCCCAGTAGTGCTTGATAGCAACCTTTGAATGGGGCGACATGAAAGGTTAGCTTTTCTCGTCGGAAGTTGTCAGGTGACCCGAACACAACTTCTAGTAATAGAGAACCTGTGCACCTGGCGTAAGGGCCTGGCGCCACTCCTTTGAAGGAAGTGCGGCTATGTCGAATTGTAGTAGGGTCTATCCCCATCCTGCGGATTGTGTCCGGATATAGCAGGTTTAAGTCACTACCGCCGTCCATCAGAACTTGCGTAAATCGCTGTCCGTTTATTATGGGATCCAATATCAGAGCAGTCCATCCTGCATTCTGGATACTTCTGGAATAATCCCGATGGTCAAAAGTGATTGGTTTTGACATCCAATCCCGGTGTTCCGCTGGGGTGGACCGTTCGGCACTTGTCTTAGTGAGTGCCGTGTTGGTTTTCCGTACTATCACATGAAGTGAGTTTACTGTTTTGACTTCTTGTGGGAAAGTCTTCTGACTTCCGGTGCTCTGCTGATGGGGTGCTTCATCGTCCTCGCTTGGCGCATCGAGCCCCTTGTGTTCGGCGGCCTGCCGGACTGTTTGAAAACCCAACAATTTCGGTTGGTATAGTTTGCAGGCCTTCCGAAGGTACTGTGGATTTGACATATCCGATCCAAAATTTTGTTTAAGTTGGATAGCTCGTCACTGTTGTCCTTAAGAGGCAGTGTTTTATTGTTTGGCCGCGAGCTTTTGAATCCGGCGCTGGCCGCCGTGCTCTTTGGGCTTCTTTCTTTATTTCGGCGCATATCTTTCCTGTGCCGTGATTTTCCATTTCCATCTCTGATCTCGGATGTACTCGGGTCGCTGGTGTTGCATCTTGCTAGCCAGCTGTCTTCTCCTGTGCAAAAGCGCATCATGAGGCTTGTTAGCGCGGCCATTGTTCTTGGCTTCTCTTGGCCGAGGTGTCTGGCGAGCCATTCGTCTCGGACATTGTGTTTAAAAGCTGCTAAGGCTTCCGCGTCCGGACAGTCAACTACTTGGTTCTTTTTGGTAAGGAACCTGTTCCAGAATTTGTGCACTGACTCTCCGGGCTGTTGAGTTATGTGACTCAGATCATCTGCATCCGGAGGGCGGACATAAGTCCCTTGAAAATTTGCACTAAACGCGTCCTCAAGCTCTTCCCAACTTCCAACAGTGTTTTCTGGGAGGCTTTTGAGCCAATGCCGAGCTGGCCCTTTGAGCTTGAGGGGTAGATATTTTATGGCGTGGAGATCATCTCCTCTAGCCATGTGTATGTGTAGTATGTAATCTTCTATCCAGACTCTAGGGTCTGTTGTTCCGTCATATGCCTCTATGTTTATGGGTTTAAACCCTACTGGGAATTCATGATCCAGCACCTCATCGGTGAAACATAGCGGGTGTGCAGCGCCCCTGTATTTGGGTGTGCCGCTGTCTTCGGACACTTGTCGTGTTGTGTTACTTCCTGGGGCCCTCTTTTTTGGCCCGTAGATGGACCTAGTTGGGCCGTCTATTTTCCCAGGGTCATAGGTCGGCTTGTGTGCGGCGCCGTTTGCCGCTTTTGGCCTGTCATCTGGCCGTCTATCCGGCCAGGCGGCCTCTTTATTTTTTGATTGTGAGGGCTCTATGGCTTCCTCGTCAAATTCTGGCAGCAGCTTGCGCTTCGGGTAGCTCTTTGTTTGATGGCCATTGCCATACTTGCTTGCGGTCTTGAGTATTTTGTTCCACTTCATTCTGAGTATGTCTTCCGCTTGTTTTGAGCTTCCGTTTTTCCTTCTTCAAACTTCTTGCAGTGGCGATGAGTCTTTTGTGAAGGTTCTTACGCTCCGGTGGTGTGTCCGATGTGAGGTTGTCCGGGCTGTTGGTTGCTCCAGGAAGGGGTTGATCATCCGGTTCGTCTTGTTCGGACGGTTGCTTGGTTGCATGTTCGTCGTCCACTGGTTGGCCCTGCTCTAACGCTGGGTCATTGGGAATGTTGTTCTTGCCGAGGCGGGGTTTAGGGCGGCGCTTGTGTCGCCGTTTTGGTTGTTTGTCGGCGGATTATCCTCTGCCGGGCCCCGTTGATCCTCGTCGTCGCTTCCTTTTGGGGTATCCACCATATATACGTCATGTGACGAGGTGGCCTTCCAGTGCCCTGTAGGCGCTGGTTCTGGGTTGTCTCCGTCATCGTCGTCCATACCGTCGATGTCTTCGGAGTCGTATTTTAGCACGTCGATTAAATCATCGACAGTGGCTACGAAGTGGGTGGTGGGTGGGCTTTGAATTTCTTTGTCGTCCGCATCCCAACCATCCTGGCCGTAGTCCGGCCAGGGCTCTCCGGATAGCGAGAGATGCTTCAGCGAATTTAAGATGTCGCCGAAGGGTGAATGCTGAAAGATGTCCGCATCGGTGAATTCCATGATCGGCGCCCAATCGGATTCGACTGGCGGGGGCGCAGGAGGTTCGGAGTCTGGCAGGGAGTCCGGCACCTCGGAGTCATGAGCTTTATGCGGGACAAGGTCAGTGTTCGGCTCCATCGCCGTAGAAGTTGCAGCTCCCGAGGCGGTGTCCAGCCACCCGTCCTCGATCTGCGCGATCGGCTCCGGACTATAGGTCGGAGCGGATTCGTGTGCGGCCTCCAAGGCGCTGTCCGGTGGCAGAGTTAGGTCGTGCCCATCGTGACAATGCGGCGCACTTAGATGCGGCTCGGATCCGTCGAGGATCAAGTCCCCGCGGATATCGGCCGTGAAGTTTAGGCTTCCAAACCTGACCTGACGGCCAGGGGCGTAGCTTTCGATCTGCTCCAGATGGCCAAGCGAGTTGGCCCGCAGTGCGAAGTCGCCGAATACGAAGATCTGTCCTGGGAGAAAGGTCTCACCCAGGACTACGTCATTGTTGATTGAAGAGGCCATCAAGCCTATCGGTGATGACACAGAGGAACTCTCAATGAAAGCACCAATGTCGGTGTCAAAACTGGCGGATCTCGGGTAGGGGGTCCCGAACTGTGTGTCTAGGCGGATGGTAACAGGAAACAAGGGACACGATGTTTTACCCAGGTTCGGGCCCTCTTGATGGAGGTAAAACCCTACGTCCTGCTTGATTGATATTGATATTGTGGATGTTTACAAGAGTGGATCTACCACGAGATCAAGGAGGCTACACCCTAGAAGCTAGCCTATGGTATGATTGTAAGGGTTGATGTTGGTTATCCTACGGACTAGAGCCATCCGGTTTATATAGACACCAGAGAGGGCTAGGGTTACATAGAGTCGGTTACAATGGTAGGAGATCTGCATATCCGTATCGCCAAGCTTGCCTTCCACGCCAAGGAAAGTCCCATCCGGACACAGGACGAAGTCTTTAATCTTGTATCTTCATAGTCTTGGAGTCCGGTCGATGATGATAATCCGGCCGATGATAGTTCGGCCGATGGTGGTAGTCTGGCTATCCGGACACCCTCTAATCCAGGACTCCCTCACCTATCTTTATGCCGGTGCCTTTTTTAGCTGGAGACAACTCAGCTCGCAGTGGATCATCGTCAAAGCTGATACATACTTCTGTGATGCTATTGAACACAATGGCATCATCTACGCGATCGACAAAGCAGATGGCACCACGTATTGCTGGGACGACGCGTGTAAGTTGTTTCCGTCTCATGTTAATGATGACGCCATGACACTGTTTGAACTTTTTGTGATGATTGGCATATCCCTGTTTGAGCAGAATTTGAGTAGAACTATGGCAATATATTAGAGACGTTGTAAATCAGCTATATTTGGAATGAGTTAATTCATGCGATTGTGACCATGTCATTACAGCCAGTTTGTACCCTGAATAATCAAACGGTTAGGAATATATGGATATTATCCTTATTTTAAAGTAATCTATATAATACTACTAAATATGAGTGTGTATCAATGGCCATGTTAGTTTCCTCATTTTCATGATGTAGAAACATGCACCACACTGTTGGTTTCATCTAACCATACATTAGGGAAGTAAATGTGCATATGGAGAACTCTATATTTGGAAGTAGTGAAATCCTGCAATGCTTACCATGTGTACATACCTATATTCGCCCTTCAGCAATCAATGGCTAGAATAATATCCTCACAAAAAATTTGCCCACAGAACACGAGTATATAACAATGCATGTTCTGTTAGTTACCTTGAAGAATTTGTTTGTGAGGACAGAACATGATTACATAAAATGCATGACATGGTAGTTTCCTGTGAAGAATCGATTGCGAGATAACATGAGTATAACCATGCATGGCACTTCTATATTTTCAAACCCAGTATACATTTCCCTGTATTTTCCTCCCAGTTCCAACAGGGACATATCAATGTTGTTTCTTGCATTATCCTACTCATACTCTGAACAATGCTGATCTTACATTAACAACCTGTCCTTTTTGATATGATGCAGTGTCCCTACAGTTACTGCCCTTTGTAATTACACCACCTTTGCCAAAAATAGGGAAGCACAACTGGTTCCTCGCTCGATCAGACGACGGCAAAAGACTGATGATCATTCGGACACATGAGCCGGAAAAGTTATATTGCAAAAACCCCACTATATACAAGCATCGTGTAATATGTGAGTATCCGGACAGTGGTTGTTACGTCTATGAGCAGGATACCAGCTTGTTGGGGCCTTTCGGATTTTTTAGTTGGAGGCGGGTAAACAACCTTGGTTCACACTCTCTGTTTCTCGGACTCAATTATCCGATTAACCAGGAGATCACCATTGGCAAGGACCTTGATGGCAGAGAGGCTTTGTTTGCTATGGAAAACTGTGTCTACACAGCGAGCCCTAGGAGTTCGGGAGCAAACTCCCCTGATTGTCAACGATATAGCCTGCAGCCAAAAGAAGGTGAGAATGACAAAGGCATCCGGATTAACTTTGATCCTTGGATGTCTCAATTACGACAGGCAGTGATGTGGTTCAAGCCTTCAGGTTGAAAGGTAACTGGGCTGTTGCATCAAAAGGGTGGAGTACTGGTGTCTCCGGATCACTGGCCGCTGAAGCGGGGCTGCAAATTATGATGGTGTTGGATCATCTCTTCGAATGACTTTGTTGCATTTGCTGCTGGTTCTGGATGGGTAGTTCTTTCTTTTGTTATGCATATTCGTTGTCATTTGGTCATCCTTGTCTATGTCACTCTTTCTATGTAATAGTTGCTTCTGTTTAGAATGTCATTCTCGTCTGGATCATGAGAGTCTGAGCGCTGCAGATGGGTACATTTTGGTGGTGTAGCAAGACTTCTTATGAACTATCATGTCTTGCTGTTTATGTCAGTAGTAGTCACTAGTAAGTGTTTGAATGTTGTATATATCGTTGTTTCGAACTGTTTATTTTCTTGAACTACTGGTGGGCTAAATGAGGGCATCACCATTCTCCAGTGTTCAGAGTATATCTCCTTTTTTCAAGTTATATAATTTGAGCTCGTTGCCTTTTCGATGATGTACACTTGCTTAAGCCAGTGAGGTGTCGTTGAATATGGGCCGAGTAGTAACGCAATGCCAAACAGGTCAATTATGACTCTCGGGCCGGGCTCTCAAAAGATCCTGAAAAAAAAGGTCGGGCATATTGGCGCCACCGGTGTTTTCGTGCACTTGCGCCGAGAGCATATTGGCGCGTGCTCGAAATTCATGCTACCTTTTCATCCCCTGTCTCCCGCCCCTCCCCCACCTCTGGAATCTCGATTCCTACTCTAGTTCCCCCAAATCCCCCTCCTGTACTCCCTGTACTCAAGCGCACTATCATGTCGCCGGTCAACGCGGATCTCCGAGCCGGAGATCCTGATGTCCGTCCTGCCTTCGGTCGCTGCATGCTATCGCTCAATAGTGGCATGGCGGCGTTTGACGACCAGTTTGCCGGTAAAGTGCTGATGGTAACCATCAACGGCGACCGGCCTCCCGTCTCGCTGGACGACCTTGTCAAAGCTCTTGGCATTGCGCATGGCATCCAAATAAGTGACTTTCTCGTTGAAGTATGTCCGCCACCGGCTGATTTCTTCGTCAGGTTCCGGACAACTTTCGACTACAGTCGTGTGTTCGAATCTTCCCGACGTTTGTTCTGCGATGGCGCGCTGGTGAGCTTTGATCGGTGGCACCCAGGATGGGGCTCGGTGCCCTCTGAGCTTGAGTTTTTAACAAAGCTTACCTCCCACAGCATGCCTCGACGTGCTTGGAACAGCGAGTCCATGAACAAGCTTATCAACGACCTTGGAGGTGAGCTCGTAAGTATGTTTGTTCCTCCAGACAGCTGGGCTCTAACTGTTATGGCATGGATGAAGAAGTCGTCCACCATACCGAAGGTGATTGGTGTTGAGATACCGATGCAGGAACCAGGGTTGTACTATTCGTCGCCACCAAGGCCGCCACGGATCACGTTAGGGATGTACCTGTATCGAGTGTTCGTGCATGTCGAAGAAGTGGTCAATCCATCAATAGAAGTCCTGCCGCCGCCGCTGGTGCCAGGGTCCGTCGACGACATCCATTATAGGAGTCAACGTCAGACTTTCCCCATGTTGCTCGGAATGATGGATGACACAGGGCCTACTCCATCGCGCGGCGGAGGCCACTACTTCTTTGGGAGAAGAGGCAGGGCTGGCTGCCTGGATGTGCTCTAATTTGAGGTAACAACTGAATCTTGTCAGATAGTACTAGTTAAATCCGAGCTATGGGTCTGAAGCACTGATATGCCAGTACACTTGATTGTGACCTGTTCTAATTTTGTACCTGAACTTTTTTTAGAAAGGGTTGTACGTCAACTTAATGTGCTAGCAGAACTTATTGTGTTGTTTGTCTGTTTTCTTTGCACAACATTCAAGATATTTCCCCGTCATTTATAAAGACGATGAACCATTATGTACGACTTCGTTGGTTTCAACATAGCCCTTCCCGTAGCGATCCACTGCTTCCATCCTGATTGTGCCGCCTGCGTGAAATTTTTGTATGCAAGTTCAGTGTGCTATGATGTTCTATATGATTGTGTCAACTATATAAGTTTTTACTGAGCATCAGCAATGCATATGGCTGAAAGATGTATTTATGAGCATCGACCGATGTGTCTCTCTCTCTCTCTCTCTCTCTCTCTCATACACACACACACACACGCACACACACAAGTGGGACCCGTTGAATTATTTATTTGCTCGTGACAGCTTTTAATTAGGTTCCACTGTAATCTAACTTTTTTCTTAAGTTATTAATTGAGCTCAGTGACTTCAAAAAGTTGTATAGAAGCCTTGTTTGGGCCTTTCCGGCGTCGCTGAATGTGGGCTGAGTAACCATGTTAGGTTGTATTGTACTACACAGGCCTTTTTTTCAACATCAGCAATGCAACCGGGCCGACAGTTGTACACAATATCTGGGTCAACTTGTTATTCGCCCCGCTGGGCTGCAAAGTTTCCTAGGAGGTATGCATTAGGCTTAACAAGAAAATGGACTTTAAGAAATAATAAATGAGATGTAATTACAATAACTGGGCAATTAGTATGCACCAAACACGTAATTAGTTTGAAAAATATATAATTTTTGGAATTTGGAAATTTTAATTTCATTACTTGTTGCGCGCGCAATATTTCATTGGATTTTAACATGATACAACTTTATTTTGAAATTATATTTAACCTTACTAGAAATTTCGGATAAAAATATTTCGGATCCCATCAAAATGTGGGAATTTTTTTTTGAATTCTGTTTTGAGCGGTTGTTTGAAATTGTTAATCGTTGTCCTAGCTAGAAGTTGGGCTGTACTTTTAACAAACTGTAAATGGGTTGTAGTAAATTCCATTAGAATTGAAAAATGGGATGTACATTCTTACAAATCGCAAATGGGCTATATGTTCTCTGCCAAATCCAAGCTGTGGGCCTACTAAGTTGAAGCGTACCAAGGGCTTTGTCAACTTAGTCAATATAAACGATTCTAACTGCAGTGATCGTACGATGTCCATCCAACGGCCGTAGTGCTTCATCAACCTATGGTCTTCTTGCTCCAGCCGCCCAAAGCAGCGCCGGTCGTGTCGCATGCTCCTGCCTTCCGTGGCTGGCTGTGATGCCGCGGAGGCCTCACCGCCCCGTACTACTCCCACCCCTGGCCAGGCCATCCCTCTACTCACCCACACCCCTGTTATTCTGCGGCAACGACAACCTCACACCGCAACCGAACCAGTGAATCCTTGTACTCCTCTCCGTGCGGGCTACCACTGCTGCATCTTCCCCGGCTCCGCGTCGTCCCCTTCCTAGGCCTCGCCGTCATCCAGACCACCGCCCTGGTACTCTCGGCGCGGCGTGGTCAACATGGTCAACGACCGACTTCCATCGGAAGAGTACTGTACATGGAGAGGCTGACAGTTGGGTCCAGGCGGCCGCAAGGAAGTGCCTCCTTATTACGCGCAAAATAATTATTCCTCCACATGATAGCAGGGACCCACTGGACGGGCCACCTTATTTCGCGAAAAAAACGTTTCCCCCCTGACTGATGGGACCCACCGGACAGGCCAGTGTATTTCGTGGAAAAAACGTTCCCTGCGCTGTCATCTCGGACCCACCGGAAGTGCCTCCTTATTACGCACAAAAAAATGAATACTCCCCCTACTAGCTGGGACCCACCATGGTGGGAGGCTGACTTGTGGGCCTACTAAGTTGACTGGGACGGGGGCCTTTGTCAACTTTAGTCCATATGAACGATTCTAGCTCCAGTGACCGTACGATGTCCATCCAACGGCCGTAGTGCTTCTTCAACCTCTGGTCTTCTTGCTCCAGCCGCCCAAAGCAGCGCCGGTCATGCCGCATGCTCCTGCCTCCCGTGGCCGGCTGTGCTACCGCGGAGGCATCACCGCCCCCTACTATTCCCACCGCTAGCCAGGCCCTGCGGCGATGGCGGCCTCACACCGCAGCCGAACCAGTGAACCCTCGCACACCTCTCCACGCGGGCTTCCACTGCCGCGTCTTCCCTGGCTCCCCGTCGTCCCCTTCCTAGGCCTCGCCGTCGTCCACTGCCCTGGTGCTCTCGGCGCGGCGTGGTCAACGTGGTCAACATGGTCAAGGAATGACTTCCATCGGACGTGGACTATACGTGGAGAGGCTGATAGCTGGGTCCATGGCCGCAGCAAGGAAGTGCCTCCTTATTACGCGGAAAATAATGATTCCTCCACCTGACAGCTGGGACCCACCGGACGGGCCATTGTATTTCATGAAAAAAAAACGTTTCCCCTGACTGCTGTGACCCACCAGCTACATCTTCGCACGCAAGGAAGTGCGTCCGGGCAAAAAAACAAAACGGTTCGCCCCCCTGACCGCTGGGACCCACCAGCGACACCTTCGCAGGCAAGAAAGTGCGTCCGGGCAAAAAAAACGATTCGCCCCCCTAACTGCTGGGACGCACCAGCTACATCTTTGCACGCAAGGAAGTGCGTCCGGGTAAAAAAAAACAATTCGCCCCCTGACTGCTGGGACCCACCAGCTACATCTTCGCAGGCAAGGGAGTGCCTGACAGTCGGGACCCACCTGGTCGAAGCGTACGTAGCGTTGTCATTCTGGTCGCGAACGTGTATGTACATACTGGTTGATGTAGAGGCATGCACGTGTCGTAGTAGAGGCACACACGTGTCGTAGTAGAGGCGCGCACGTAGCATGTACACGTACGTACAGCGGCGAGGGTGCAAGAAAGAAAATACGGCTAAGTACGTACATACGGGCAGGGTCTCGAATGCCTACTCGCGCATACGTACATGGCTGGGTCGAAACGGAGAAACATCATCGTCGTCGTGTTCATGGGGAGCCAACCGGCTGGGTCGAAACGAAATGCGTGGTCGTGTTCATCGGGAGGGCTTGGACGGAACATGGAAACGAGGCTTGGTGTACCGCACAACGGAGGAAACGGACCTCCTACGTTTGGAACGGGGTCTTGTTGATCGGGAGGGGTGTGGTGTACCACAAAACGGAGGAAACGGACCTCCTACGGTCGAAACGGGGATCCTGTTGATTGGAAGGGGTGTGGCGTACCGCAAAACGGAGGAAACGGACCTCCTACGGTCGAAACGGGGGTCCTGTTGATCAGGAGGGGTGTGGCGTACTGCAAAACGGAG
>NC_057798.1:678758419-678758912 GCF_018294505.1 Triticum aestivum | reverse complement strand
CTCCAGCCTCCACGGTCTACCGTCGACCTCCTCCAGCCTCCATGGGCTCCTGTTCATCCAGCCTCCACCGCACGCTACTCCACCGGCTACTGTTCAACCACCCCTCCACCATCTACTGTTCATCCAGCCCTCCACCGTCTACTGTTCATCCAGCCCTCCACACCACGGGGTCCTGTTCAACCACCCCTCCACAGCCACCCCTCCACCGTCTACTGTTCATCCAGCCCTCCACACCACTGGGTCCTGTTCATCCAGAGGCAACGCCACCGCCCACTATTCATCCAACCCCCCCCCCTGCAACACTCACTGTTCATCCAATCGATCGGCTTCAGTTAGCAGCAGTAGCGAAGGAATTGCTCCATCGGGTTCAGTTAACAGCCATCGATCGATCGCTCGAGTTCAGTAATGCGTAGCCTGCAGTGCAATTGCTCGGGTTCAGTTAGAGCCCAACGCCTCGCTCGGGTTCAGTTAGAGCCAACGCCTCGCACGTGTA
>NC_057798.1:678733638-678758336 GCF_018294505.1 Triticum aestivum | reverse complement strand
AGCAGTAGCGAAGGAATCGCTCCATCGGGTTCAGTTAACAGCCATCGATCGGTCGCTCGGGTTCAATAACGCGTAGCCTACAGTGCAATCGCTCGGGTTCAGTTAGAGCCCAACGCCTCACTCGGGTTCAGTTAGAGCCAACGCCTCGCACATGTACGAGAGAAACGTGCATCGCTCGGCCCCCAACCTCCCACCGTAACCGGCAACTCCCCGAAATTTTCCTCCCCCTCGCTTCTACCACGGTTTTTTCCGTCATGGACGGTCCAAAGAATGTCATGCAGCTGCGTCTCCGGCCCGCCCAGGGCGAAAAGCCCATTTTCTGTCATGATTTTTTGTCATAGAAGTAGGAGCCCACCACATCTATGATGATACCAGGTTTTGTCACAATTATCGTCATAGAAGTGTCATATGTATGACAGAAAAAAAATTCGTTCGGCCCAAAATGTCACGGATGTGTCTTTTTTTGTAGTGTTTCAAGAAAGGCAAGGGTAAGAAGAACTTCAAGAAGGACGGCAAGGGAGTTGCCGCGCCCGGTAAGCTAGTTGCCGGGAAGAAGCCAAAGCATGGACCAAACCTGAGACTGGGTGCTTTTATTGCAAGGGAATCGGGCACTGGAAGCGGAACTGCCCCAAGTACTTAGCGGACAAGAAGGCCGGCAACACCAAAGGTATATGTGATATACATGTAATTGATGTGTACCTTACTAGTACTCGTAGTAGCTCCTGGGTATTTGATACCGTTGCGGTTGCTCATATTTGTAACTCAAAACAGGAGCTGCGGAATAAGCAGAGACTGGCGAAGGACGAGGTGATGATGCGCATCGAGAATGGTTCCAAGGTCGATGTGATCGCCGTCGGCACGCTACCTCTACATTTACCTACGGGATTAGTTTTAAACCTCAATAATTGTTATTTAGTGCCAGCTTTGAGCATGAACATTGTATCTGGATCTCATTTAATACGAGATGGCTACTCATTTAAATCCGAGAATAATGGTTGTTCTATTTATATGAGAGATATGTTCTATGGTCATGCCCCGCTGATCAATGGTTTATTCTTAATGAATCTCGAACGTGATGTTACACACATTCATAGTGTGAATACCAAAAGATGTAAGGTTGATAACGATAGTCCCACATACTTGTGGCATTGCCGCCTTGGTCACATTGGTGTCAAACGCATGAAGAAGCTCCATCCTGATGGACTTTTGGAGTCTCTTGATTACGAATCATTTGACACATGTGAACCATGCCTCATGGGCAAAATGACCAAGACTCCGTTCTCCGGAACAATGGAGCGAGCAACCAACTTATTGGAAATCATACATACTGATGTGTGCGGTCCAATGAGCGTTGAGGCTCGCGGAGGCTATCGTTATGTTCTCACTCTCACTGATGACTTAAGTAGATATGGGTATGTCTACTTGATGAAACACAAGTCTGAGACCTTTGAAAAGTTCAAGGAATTTCAGAATGAGGTAGAGAATCAACATGGCCAAAAAATAAAGTTCTTACGATTAGATCGTGGGGGAGAATATTTAAGTCATGAATTTGGTACGCACTTAAGGAAATGTGGAATCGTTTTACAACTCACGCCGCTTGGAACACCTCAGCGTAACGGTGTGTCCGAACATCGTAATCGCACTCTATTGGATATGGTGCGATCTATGATGTCACTCACTGATTTACCGCTATCATTTTGGGGATACGCTCTAGAGACAGCTACATTCACTTTAAATAGGGCACCGTCTAAATCCGTTGAGACGACACCGTATGAATTATGGTTTGGGAAGAAACCTAAGCTGTCGTTTCTAAAAGTTTTGGGATGCAATGCTTATGTCAAGAAACTTCAACCTAAAAAGCTTGAACCCAAGTCGGAAAAATGTGTGTTCATAGGATACCCTAAGGAAACCATTGGGTATACCTTCTACCTTAGATCCGAAGGCAAAATCTTTGTTGCCAAGAACGGGTCCTTTCTGGAGAAAGAGTTTCTCTCGAAAGAAATAAGTGGGAGGAAAGTAAAACTCGATGAAGTACTGCCTCTTGAACCGGAAAGTAGTGCAGCTCAGGAAGATGTTCCTGTGGTGCCTGGACCGACTAGAGAGGAAGTTAATGATGATGATCAAGGTACTTCGGATCAAGTTGCTACTGAACTTCGAAGGTCCACAAGGACACGTTCCACACCAGAATGGTATGGCAACCCTGTCCTAGAAATCATGTTGTTAGACAACGGTGAACCTTCGAACTATGAAGAAGCAATGGCGGGCCCAGATTCCAACAAATGGCTTGAAGCCATGCAATCCGAGATAGGATCCATGTATGAAAACAAAGTATGGACTTTGACAGACTTGCCCGATGATCGGCGAGCGATAGAAAATAAATGGATCTTTAAGAAGAAGACGGACGTGGATGGTAATGTTACCATCTATAAGGCTCGACTTGTCGCTAAGGGTTATCGACAAGTTCTAGGGGTTGACTACGATGAGACTTTCTCTCCCTTGGCAAAGCTGAAGTCCGTCCGAATCATGTTAGCAATTGCCGCATACTATGATTATGAGATATGGCAAATGGACGTCAAAACGGCATTCCTTAACGGCTATCTTAAGGAAGAATTGTATATGATGCAGCCAGAAGGTTTTGTTAATCCTAAGAATGCTAACAAGGTATGCAAGCTCCAGCGCTCCATCTATGGGCTGGTGCAAGCATCTCGGAGTTGGAACATTCACTTTGATGAAATGATCAAAGCGTTTGGGTTTATGCAGACTTATCGAGAAGCCTGTGCTACGTCTTGAGCTTGCGTTGGTTTTCCTCGAAGAGGAGAGGGTGATGCAGCAATAGTAGCGTAAGTATTTCCCTCAGTTTTTGAGAACCAAGGTATCAATCTAGTAGGAGGCTCCCCAAAAGTCCCACGCACCTACACAAACAAACTGAGAACTCGCAACCAATGCGATAAAGGGGTTGTCAATCCCTTCACGGCCACTTGCGAAAGTGAGATCTAATATAGATAGTAAGATAAGATAAATATATTTGTGGTATTTTATAATATAGATGCAAAAAGTAAAGATGCAAATAAAAGTAGATTGGAAGCAAATATGATAAGATATAGACCCGGGGCCATAGGTTTCACTAGAGGCTTCTCTCAAGATAGCATAAGTATTATGGTGGGTGAACAAATTACTGTCGAGCAATTGATAGAAAAGCAAATAATTGTGAGATTATCTAGGCATGATCATGTATATAGGCATCACGTCCATAACAAGTAGACCGACTCCTGCCTGCATCTACTACTATTACTCCACACATCGACAGACTCCTTCCTGCATCTAGAGTATTAAGTTCATAAGAACAGAGTAACGCATTAAGCAAGATGACATGATGTAGAGGGATAAACTCAAGCAATATGATATAAACCCCATCTTGTTATCCTCGATGGCAAGAATACAATACGTGCCTTGCAACCCTTTCTGTCATTGGGTAAGGACACCGCAAGATTGAACCCAAAGCTAAGCACTTCTCCCATGGCAAGAAAGATCAATCTAGTAGGCCAAACCAAACTGATAATTCGAAGAGACTTGCAAAGATAACTCAATCATACATAAAAGAATTCAGAGAAGATTCAAATATTATTCATAGATAAACTTGATCATAAACCCACAATTCATCGGATCTCGACAAACACACCATAAAAAGAGATTACATCGAATAGATCTCCACAAGAGAGGAGGAGAACATTGTATTGAGATCCAAAAAGAGAGAAGAAGCCATCTAGCTAATAACCATGGACCCGTAGGTCTGTGGTAAACTACTCTCAACTCATCAAAGGGGCAAGGATGTTGATGTAGAAGCCCTCCGTGGTCGATTCCCCCTTCGGCAGAGTGCCGGCGAAGGCTCCAAGATGGGATCTCGTGGATACAGAAGGTTACGGTGGTGGAAATTGTGTTTCGGCTGCCTCTTGGATGTTTTTGGGGTACAAAGGTATATATAGGAGGAAGAAGTACGTCGGTGGCCGCCCGAGGGGCCCACGAGATAGGGGGCGCCCTATAGGGGGGGGGGGCGTCCTCCTATCTTGTGGCCGCCTTGGCTGCTTCTTGACTTGCACTCCAAGTCCTCTGGATCACATTCGTTCCAAAAATCACACTCCCGAAGGTTTCATTCCGTTTGGACTCCGTTTGATATTCCTTTTCTTCGAAATACTGAAATAGGCAAAAAAACAGCAATACGGGCTGGGCTTCCGGTTAGTAGGTTAGTCCCAAAAAATGATATAAATGTGTAAAATAAAGCCCATAAACATCCAAAAGGGGTAATATAATAGCATGGAACAATCAAAAATTATAGATACGTTGGAGACGTATCAAGCATCCCCAAGCTTAATTCTTGCTCGTCCTCGAGTAGGTAAATCATAAAAAAGAAATTTTTGATGTGGAATGCTTCCTAGCATAATTTATAAGGTAATTCTCTTTATTGTGGCATGAATGTTCAGATCCAAATGATTCAAAATAAAAGTTCATATTGACGAAAGAAATAGTAATACTTCAAGCATACTAATCAAAGTAATCATGTCTTCTCAAAATAACATGGCAAAAGAAAGTTCATCCCTACAAAATCATATAGTTAGGCTATGCTTCATTTTCGTCACACGAAGATGTTCCCAACTTCTATACCCCCGATGACAAGCCAAGAAATTGCTTCATACTTAAATAATCTCAAACTTTTTCAACCTTCACGCAATACATGAGCGTGAGCCATGGATATAGCACTATGGGTGGAATAGAATACGTTGATGGGGATTGTGTGGAGAAGACAAAAAAAAGAGAGAAAGTCTCACGTTGACGAGGATACTTAATGGGCTATGAAGATGCCCATCAATTGATGTCAACATGAGGAGTAGGGATTTCCATGCAATGAATGCACTAGAGCTATAAATGAATGCTCAACAAAAGAAAACTAGTGGGTGTGCATCCAACTTGCTTGCTCAAGAAGACCTAGGGCATTTGAGGAAGCCCATCGTAGGAATATACAAGCCAAGTTCTATAATGAAAAATTCCCACTAGTTTGAAAAAGACAACTTATGAGACTCACTATATGAAAAACATGGAACTACTTTGAAGCACAACATATGAGACTCACTACATGAAGAACAAGGTGCTACTTTGAAACATAAGTGTGGAAAAGAGATAGTAACATTGCCCTTTCATTTATTTTCTTTTTTCCTTTTTTTTCTCTTTTCTCTTTTTCTTTTTTTGGGCCTTTTTTTGGCCTTTCTTCTTTTTTCTTTTCTTTGAGCAATGCTCTAATAATGATGATCATCACACTTCTATTGATTACAACATATGAATTACAACTCGAAATTAGAACAAGATATGACTCTATATGAATGCCTCCGGCGGTGTACCGGGATGGTGCAATGAATCAAGAGTGACATGTATGAAAAATAATGCACGGTGGCTTTGCCACAAATACGATGTCAACTACATGATCATGCAATGGCAATATGACAAAAGTAATATATGTCATGATGATGATAAACGGAACGGTGGAAAGTTGCATGGCAATATATCTCGGAATGGCTATGGAAACGCCATAATAGGTAGGCATGGTGGCTGTTTTGAGGAAGATAAAGGAGGTTTATGTGTGATAGAGCGTATCATATCACGGGGTTTGGATGCATCGGTGAAGTTTGCACCAACTCTCAAGGTGAGAAAGGGCAATGCACGGTACCGAAGAGGCTAGCAATGGTGGAAAGGTAAAAGTGCGTATAATCCATGGGCTCAACATTAGTCAAAAGAACTCATATACTTATTGCAAAAAAATTAGAAGTCATCAAAAATCAAGTACTGCGTGCATGCTCCTACGGGGATAGATTGGTAGGAAAAGACCATCGCTCGTCCCCGACCGCCACTCATAAGGATGCACAAGCCAGGTACACTTCATGTTTCAAATTTGTTACACAACTTTAACCATACATGCATGCTACGGGACTTGCTAACTTCAACACAAGCATTCTTTAAATTCATAATCACCCAACTAGCATGACTTTAATATCACTACCTCCATATCTCAAAACAATTATCAAGTATCAAATTAATCATAGCATCCAATTCACTTCCTATGATAGTTTTTATTATACCCAACTTGGATGCTCATCATTCTAGGACCAATTTTGTAATCATAGCAAATACCATGCTATTCTAAAAGATTCTCAAAAAAGATATAAGTGAAGCATGAGACTAGCAATTTCTTCAAAATTAAGACACCACCTTGCTCTAAAAGATATAAGTGAAGCACTAGAGCAAAAACTATCAAGCTCAAAAGATATAAGTGAAGCACATAGAGTATTCTAGCAAATTCTAATCAAATAGGCTTCTCAAAAAAGGTGTGTACAGCAAGGATGATTGTGGTAAACTAAAAATCAAAGACTAATATAATACACGATGCTCCAAGCAAAACACATATCATGTGGCGAATAAAAATATAGCTCCAAGTAAAGTTACCAATGAACGAAGATGAAAGAGGGGATGCCTTCCCGGGGCATAACCAAGCTTAGGCTTTTGGCTATCCTTGAATATCTTGGGGTGCCTTGGGCATCCCTAAGCTTAGGCTCTTGCCACCCTTTATTCCATAGTCCATAAAAGCTTTACCCAAAACTTGAAAACTTCATAACACAAAACTCAACAGGAAATCTTATAAGCTCCGTTAGTGAAAGGAAACAAAACCACCACATAAGGTACTGTAATGAACTCATTCTTTATTTATTTTGGTGTTAAACCTACTGTATTCCAACTTCTCTATGGTTTATAAACTATTTTACTAGCCATAGATGCATCAAAATAAGCAAACAACACACGAAAAACAGAACCTGTCAAAAACAGAATAGTCTGTAGCAATCTGTAACTAACGCAAACTTCTGGAACTCTAAAATTCCTACCAAAATAGGAAGTACTGGAAAATTTGTCTATTGATCAGCAGCAAAACGAATCAATGCAAAAGCACGTTTCTGTGATTTATTGAATTTTTTCTCGTGAGCGCAAAGTTTCTGTTTTTCAGCAGAATCAAATCAACTATCATCATAGTTTATCCTATAGGTTCTACTTGGCACAAACACTAATTAAAAGATAAAAACACATCTAAACAGAGATTAGATGCAAGATTTATTACTAAACAGGAGCAAAAACAAAAAACATAAAGAAAAATTGGGTTGCCTCCCAACTAGCGCTATCGTTTAACGTCCCTAGCTAGGCATAAAAGCGAAGATAGATCTAACGAGTGCCTTCTTTGGCACTAAATTCATAATTAGCCCGCATGATAGATTCATAAGGTAATTTGACTTTCTTTCTTGGAAAGTGCTCCATGCCTTTCTTTAATGGAAATTGGAATCTAATATTCCCTTCCTTCATATCAATAATCGTGCCAATCGTTCTAAGGAAAGGTCTACCAAGAATAGTAGGGCAAGAAAGATTGCAATCTATATCAAGAACGATAAAATCTGCGGGCACCAAATTTCTATTTGCAACAATAAGAACATCATTGATCCTTCCCATTGGCTTTTTAATGGTGGAATCTGCAAGGTGCAAATTTAACGAGCAATCATGAAGATCATGGAAACCTAGAATATCACATAAAGTTTTCGGAATTGTGGAAACACTAGCACCCAAATCACACAAAGCAAAACACTAATAATCTTTAATTATAATCTTTATAGTAGGTTCCCACTCATCATTAAGTTTTCTAGGTATAGAAACTTCCAAATTAAATTTTTCATCATAAGATTGCAACAAAGCATCAACGATATGTTTGGTAAAAGCTTTGTTTTGACTATAAGCATGAGGAGAATTAACAACGGATTGCAACAAGAAAATACAACCTTCTAAAGAACAATTATCATAATCAAATTCCTTGAAATCCGAGATAGTAGGTTCAATTTTATTTGAAGTTGTGACCTTTCCAATCTCACTTTTACCAAATTTAGCATCAAGATCTAAAGATTTCGAATTCTTGGGACGCCTTCTAGGCAAAGTTGATTCATCATCAGTCCCATAATCATAAAAATTCATATTGCAAAACATAGATCTAATAGGAGACGCATTGATAACTTTAAGATCTTCATCATTATTTTCATGGAAACTAGAAGAACACGCTTTTATAAAGCTATCTTTCTTAGCACGCAATCTAGCAGTTCTTTCCTTACACTCATAAATGGAAATTCTCATTACTTTGAGAGACTCATTGATATCATGCTTAGGAGAAGAAGATCTAATTTTAAGAGAATCAACATCAAGCAAAAGTCTATCAACGTTCCTAGCCAAATCATCAACTTTGAGCAATTTTTCTTCAAGCAAAGCATTAAAATTCTTTTGAGAAATCATAAATTCTTTCACACTATTCTCAAAATCAGAGGGCATATTATTAAAATTACCATAAGAATTATTGTAGGAATTTCCATAATTATTATAGGAATTACTAGGGAAAGGTCTAGCATTAAAGTTTCCTCTATAAGCATTGTTTCCAAAACTATTCCTACCAACAAAATTCACATCCATAGATTCATTATTATTCTCAATCAAGGAAGACAAAGGCATATCATTGGGATCAAGAGGAGTATTTTTAGTAGCAATCAATTTCATAAGTTCATCCATCTTTCCACTCAAAACATTGATTTCTTCTATAGCATGCACTTTTTTACTAGAAGATCTTTCGGTGTGCCATTGAGAATAATTAGCCATAATATTATCAAGAAGTTTTGAAGCATATCCTAACGTGATTTCCATAGGAGTGCCTCCCGCGGCCGAATCTAAGAGATTTCTAGAAGCAAAGTTCAAACCGGCATAAAATTTTTGTATGATCATCCATAAATTCAAACCATGAGTAGGGCAATTACGAAGCATCAATTTCAATCTTTCCCAAGATTGGGCAACATGCTCATGATCAAGTTGTTTAAAATTCATAATATCGTTCCTAAGAGTGATAATCTTAGCGGGGGAAAAATACTTAGAGATAAAAGTATCTTTGCACTTGTTCCAAGAATCAATACTATTTTTAGGCAAAGACGGGAACTAAACTTTAGCACGATCTCTAAGAGAAAACGGAAATAACTTCAATTTGACAATATTGTTATCCATATCTTTCTTCTTTTGCATATCACACAAATCAACAAAGTTGTTTAGATGAGTAGCGGCATCTTCACTAGGAAGGCCGGCGAATTGATCTTTCATAACAAGATTCAACAAAGCAGCATTGATTTCACAAGACTCAACATCATTAAGAGGAGCAATCGAAGTACTAAGGAAATCATTATTATTGGTATTCGAGAAATCACACAATTTGGTATTATCTTGCGCCATGGAAACAAGTAATCCAACACACAAGCAAACAGAAAAAGGCAAGCGAAAAGAGAGAAGGAGATTAGGAAAGAGAGGGCGAATAAAACGGCAAGGGTGAAGTGGGGGAGAGGAAAATGGGAGGCAAATGGAAAATAATGTAAATGCGAGGGAGATGGGTTTGTGATGGGTACTTGGTATGTCTTGACTTGAGCGAAGACCTCCCCGACAACGGCGCCATAAATCCTTCTTGCTACGTCTTGAGCTTGCGTTGGTTTTCCTCGAAGAGGAGAGGGTGATCCAGCAATAGTAGCGTAAGTATTTCCCTCAGTTTTTGAGAACCAAGGTATCAATCCAGTAGGAGGCTCCTTAAAAGTCCCACGCACCTACACAAACAAACTGAGAACTCGCAACCAACGCGATGAAGGGGTTGTCAACCCCTTCACGGCCACTTGCGAAAGTGAGATCTAATATAGATAGTAAGATAAGATAAATATATTTGTGGTATTTTATAATATAGATGCAAATAAAAGTAGATTGGAAGCAAATATGATAAAATATAGACCCGGGGGCCATAGGTTTCACTAGAGGCTTCTCTCAAGATAGCATAAGTATTACGGTGGGTGAACAAATTACTGTCGAGCAATTGATAGAAAAGCGAATAATTATGAGATTATTTAGGCATGATCATGTATATAGGCATCACGTCCATAACAAGTAGACCGACTCCTGCCTGCATCTACTACTATTGCTCCACACATCGACCGACTCCTGCCTGCATCTAGAGTATTAAGTTCATAAGAACAAAGTAACGCATTAAGCAAGACGACATGATGTAGAGGGATAAACTCAAGCAATATGATATAAACCCCATCTTGTTATCCTCGATGGCAAGAATACAATACGTGCCTTGCAACCCTTTCTGTCACTGG
Source organism: Triticum aestivum (assembly GCF_018294505.1). Lineage (NCBI taxonomy): Eukaryota > Viridiplantae > Streptophyta > Magnoliopsida > Poales > Poaceae > Triticum > Triticum aestivum. Next base: position 678,748,092 of record NC_057798.1, on the reverse strand, counting down.
GTAAGGACACCGCAAGATTGAACCCAAAGCTAAGCACTTCTCCCATGGCAAGAAAGATCAATCTAGTAGGCCAAACCAAACCGATAATTTGAAGAGACTTGCAAAGATAACTCAATCATACATAAAAGAATTCAAAGAAGATTCAAATATTATTCATAGATAAACTTGATCATAAACCCACAATTCATCGGATCTCGACAAACACACCGCAAAAAGAGATTACATTGAATAGATCTCCACAAGAGAGGGGGAGAACATTGTATTGAGATCCAAAAACAGAGAAGAAGCCATCTAGCTAATAACTATGGACCCGTAGGTCTGTGGTAAACTACTCACAACTCATCGAAGGGGCAAGAATGTTGATGTAGAAGCCCTCCGTGGTCGATTCCCCCTCTGGCAGAGCGCCGGCGAAGGCTCCAAGATGGGATCTCGCGGATACAGAAGGTTACGGTGGTGGAAATTGTGTTTCGGCTGCCTCTTGGATGTTTTCGGGGTACGTAGGTATATATAGGAGGAAGAAGTACATCGGTGGCCGCCCGAGGGCCCCACGAGACAGGGGGCGCGCCTTATAGGGGGGGCGCCCTCCTATCTCGTGGCCGCCTTGGCTGCTTCTTGACTTGCACTCCAAGTCCTCTGGATCACGTTCGTTCCAAAAATCACGCTCCCTAAGGTTTCATTCCGTTTGGACTCCGTTTGATATTCCTTTTCTTCGAAATACTGAAATAGGCAAAAAAATAGCAATATGGGCTGGGCCTCCGGTTAGTAGGTTAGTCCCAAAAAATGATATAAATGTGTAAAATAAAGCCCATAAACATCCAAAAGGGGTAATATAATAGCATGGAACAATCAAAAATTATAGATACGTTGGAGATGTATCAGCCTGCGCTTACAAGAAAGTGAGTGGGAGCTCTGTAGCATTTCTCATATTATATGTAGATGACATACTTTTGATGGGAAATGATATAGAACTTTTGGACAACATTAAGGCCTACTTGAATAAGTGTTTTTCAATGAAGGACCTTGGAGAAGCTGCTTACATATTAGGCATCAAGATCTATAGAGATAGATCAAGACGCCCCATAGGTCTTTCACAAAGCACATACCTTGATAAGATATTGAAGAAGTTCAATATGGATCAGTCCAAGAAGGGGTTCTTGCCTGTGTTGCAAAGTATGAAATTGAGCTTGGCTCAATGCCCGACCACGGCAGAAGATAGAGAAAAGATGAGTGTCATCCCCTATGCCTCGGCTATAGGGTCTATTATGTATGCCATGTTGTGTACCAGACCTGATGTAAATCTTGCCGTAAGTTTGGTAGGAAGGTACCAAAGTAATCCCGGCATGGAACACTGGACAACGGTCAAGAATATCCTAAAGTACCTGAAAAGGAATAAGGATATGTTTCTCGTTTATGGAGGTGACGAAGAGCTCGTCGTAAAGGGTTACGTTGACGCTAGCTTCGACACAGATCTGGATGACTCTAAGTCACAAACCGGATACGTGTATATTTTGAAAGGTGGGACAGTAAGCTGGTGCAGTTGCAAGCAAAGCGTCGTGGCGGGATCTACATGTGAAGCAGAGTACATGGCAGCCTCGGAGGCAGCACATGAAGCAATCTGGATGAAGGAGTTCATTACCGACCTGGGAGTTATTCCCAATGCGTCGGGGCCGATGACTCTCTTCTGTGACAACACTGGAGCCATTGCCCTTGCCAAGGAGCCCAGGTTTCATAAGAAGACCAGGCACATCAAGCGTCGCTTCAACTCCATTCGTGAAAATGTTCAAGATGGAGACATAGATATTTGCAAAGTGCATACAGATCTGAATGTCGTAGATCCGTTGACTAAACATCTTCCGCGAGCAAAACATGATCAACACCAGAACTCTATGGGTGTTTGATTCATCACAATGTAACTAGATTATTGACTCTAGTGCAAGTGGGAGACTGTTGGAAATATGCCCTAGAGGCAATAATAAAATGGTTATTATTATATTTCCTTGTTCATGATAATTGTCTATTGTTCATGCTATAATTGTGTTATCCGGAAATCGTAATACATGTGTGAATACGTAGACCACAACATGTCCCTAGTGAGCCTCTAGTTGACTAGCTCATTGATCAATGGATGGTTACTGTTTCCTGACCATGGACATTGGATGTCATTGATAACGGGATCACATCATTGGGAGAATGATGTGATGGACAAGACCCAATCCTAAGCATAGCACAAGATCGTGTAGTTTGTTTGCTAGAGCTTTTCTAATGTCAAGTATCATTTCCTTAGACCATGAGATTGTGTAACTCCCGGATACCGTAGGAGTGCTTTGGGTGTACCAAACGTCAAAACGTAACTGGGTGACTATAAAGGTATACTACAGGTATCTCCGAAAGTGTCTGTTGGGTTGACACGGATCGAGACTGGGATTTGTCACTCCGTATGATGGGGAGGTATCTCTGGCCCCACTCGGTAATGCATCATCATAATGAGCTCAATGTGACCAAGTGGTTGGTCATGGGATCATGCATTACGGTACGAGTAAAGTGACTTGCCGGTAACGAGATTGAACGAGGTATTGAGATACCGACGATCAAATCTCGGGAAAGTAATGTACCGATTGACAAAGGGAATTGTATATGGGATTGCTTGAATCCTTGACATCGTGGTTCATCCGATGAGATCATCATGGAACATGTGGGAGCCAACATGGGTATCCAGATCCCGCTGTTGGTTATTGGCCGAAGAGCTGTCTCAGTCATGTATGCATGATTCCCGAACCCGTAGGGTCTACACACTTAAGGTTTGGTGATGATAGGGTTATTAGGAAGACTTGTAAGTGATTACCGAATGTTGTTAGGAGTCCCGGATGAGATCTCGGACGTCACAAGGAGTTCCGGAATGGTCCGGAGGTGAAGATTTATATATGGGAAGTTGTCATACGGTCACTGGAAAAGTTCGGGGGCTTATCGGTATTGTACCGGGGCCATCGGAGGGGTTCCGGGGGTCCACCGATAGGGGCCACCTCTCTCGGAGGGCCTCATGGGTCGTAGTGGGCAGGGAACCAGCCCCTGGAGGGCTGGGCGCATCCCCCCTTGGGCCCATGCGCCTAGGGTTGGGGGGAACCCTAGAGAGGGCGCCCCCCTTGCTTGGGGGGCAAGCCCCCTCCCCTTGGCCGCCGCCCCCCTCTAGATCTCATCTAGAGGGGGCCGGCCCCCTTCCCCTATAAATAGAGGGGCGAGGGGAGGGCTGCACACCACATCAAAGGCACAGCCCCTTCCCTCCCCAACACCTCTCCTCCTCCGTTAAGAGCTTGGCGAAGCCCTGCCAGAGTACTGCCTCTCCACCACCACCACGTCGTCGTGCTGCTACTGGAGCTCTCTTCCTCAACCTCTCCCTCCTCCTTGCTGGATCAAGGCACGTGATACGTCTCCGCTCCATACGTGTGTTGAACGCGGAGGTGCCGTCCGTTCGGCTCTAGGATATTCGGTGATTTGGATCACGACGAGTACGACTCCATCAACCCCGTTCTCTTGAACGCTTCCGCTCGCGATCTACAACAGTACGTAGATGCACTCCTCTCTCACTCGTTGCTAGATGACTCCATAGATTGATCTTGGTGATGCGTAGAAAATTTTAAATTTCCGCGATGATCCCCAACAGCTGCAACACCCTCAAACCATTGAGATGCGTGAGGGGGTGCTGCACATCCACGACGTGGAGGGACCGAGGCGTATCGGAAGCATGGAGACAAAGCTCGAAACCGTGGAGCAGCAAGTTTTCAAGTGCCAAGGGATGGTGGAGCGTGGACTCAACACCAACCAGATGATGATCACGGAGTTCTCCAACAACCACAAGCTAGATGCCAAAGTCATTGGGGATACCATCATCAAGCTTCAAGACAAAATCGAGCATCTCCAAGCCCAGATCTATGACCTGCAAAACCAGAACTGTGAGTATGAATATAGATTCAAGAGGATGAGTTTGGCTGCAGATTTAAGGATCCCGGAGACTCGATCATCCTTCTATGATGGTGAGCCTATGCCTTGGAAGACGGACGACAAGCCTACATCATCGACAAGTCCTACTTCACCACCTCCGAGGACATAATCACTTGGGTATGGGCACTCCCCTTGGCAACTGCCAAGCTTGGGGGAGGTGCCCCGGTATCGTATCACCATCACACTCCTATCTTTACCGTTTTATTTAGTTTGATCCTTTTAGTAGTATCTTGATCTAGTAGATTAAAGTTTTGATATCAAGTAATTTTGAGTTTTGCTTTGTGATCTCTTTTTGTAATCGAGTTCGTGAGCTATCTATAATAAAGATTAGTGTTGAGTCAAGGGCTTTGCTATGTTGCTATGATCTGGAGAAAGTAGAAAGAATTAAAGAGTTCATATTGATCGTATGGTTAGTGATGACTTAACATATAGACAGTATGAGGCATAAAAATTGTTGAGAGTTGATAAACGTAGTTTTGGTCATCGTTGCAATTAATAGGAAGTAATAAGGAAAGAGAGGTTCACATATAAATATATTATCTTGGGGACCTTTTATGATTGGGAGCACTCATTAAGTATGACATGCTAAAAGAGTTGACGTTGGACAAGGAAGACAATGTAATGGTTTATGTTTTCTCACATATCAGTTAAAGTATATTGTTATTGACCTTCCAAACATGTTGAGCTTGCCTTTACCCCTCATGCTAGCCAAATTCCTTGCACTAAGTAGAGATACTACTTGTGCTTCCAAATACACTTAAACCCATTTTTTGCCATGAGAGTTCACCATACCTACCTATGGATTGAGTAAGATCCTTCAAGTAAGTTGTCATCGGCGCAAGCAATAAAAATTGCTCTCTAAATATGCATGACTTATTAGTGGAGAGAAAATAAGCTTTGTAAGATCTTGTTGTGGAAGTAATAAAAGCGACAGACTGCATAATAAAGGTCCACATACAAGGGGCAATATAAAGTGACGTTCTTTCGCATTAAGATTTTGTGTATCCAACTCTAAAAGCGCATGACAACCTCTGCTTCCCTCTACGAAGGGCCTATCTTTTACTTTATGTTTTTATTTTATGCTTGAGTCAAGGTGATCCTCACCTTTCCCTTTTTTGTTTTATCCTTTGGCAAGCTCTTTGTGTTTGAAAGATCGTGATATATATATATCCAATTGGATGTAAGTTAGCATGGGCTATTATTGTTGACATCACCTAAAGGTGAATATGTTGGGAGGTAACACAATAAGCCCCTATCTTTCTCAGTGTCCGGCTGAAACTCCATAACCACAATTATTGCGTGAGTGTTAGCAATTGTAGAAGACTACAAGATAGTTGAGTATGTGAACTTGCCGAAAAGCTTTATTGTTGACTCTTTCTGATGTTATGATAAATTGCAATTGCTTCAATGACTGACATTATAGTTTGTTAATTCTCAATGAAGTCTTTGAACCATACTTGACATTGTGAATTTATTGTTACTTGAGCATAAGAAATCATATGATAGAAAATATATATGTTGCTGTTATAAGAATGATCATGATGCCCTCATGTCCGTATTTTATTTTTATCGACACCTATATCTCTAAACATGTGGACATATTTTTCGTTTTCGGCTTCCGCTTGAGGACAAGCGAGGTCTAAGCTTGGGGGAGTTGATACGTCCATTTTGCATCATGCTTTTATATCAATATTTATTGCATTATGGGCTGTTATTACACATTATATCTCAATACTTATGGCTATTATCTCTTATTTTACAAGGTTTAACATGAAGAGGGGGAATGCCGGCAGCTGGAATTCTGGCTGGAAAAGCAGCAAACATTGGAAACCTATTCTGCACTGCTCCAAAAGTCCTGAAACTCCACGAAACATATTTTTGGATTTATTAAGAATTATTGAACGGAAGAAGTACACCAGGGGGCCACACCCTGTCCAGGAGGGTGGGGGGCGCGCCCCCTCCTACTGGGTGCGCCCACTGTCTCCTGGGCCCCCTGGTGGCCCTCCGGTGTCCATCTTCTGCTATATAAGGGCTTTTACCCTGGAAAAAATCGTGGGCAAGCTTACGGGATGAAACTCCGCCGCCACGAGGCGGAACCTTGGCGGAATCAATCTAGGGCTCTGGTGGAGCTGTTCTGCCGGGGACACTTCCCTCCGGGAGGGAGAAATCATCACCAATGTCATCACCAACGATCCTCTCATCAGGAGGGGGTCAATCTCCATCAACATGTTCACCAACACCATCTCATCTCAAAACCCTAGCTCATCTCTTGTATCCAGTCTTGTATCAAAACCACAAATTGGTACCTGTGGGTTGCTAGTAGTGTTGATTACTCCTTGTAGTTGATGCTAATTGGTTTACTTGGTGGAAGATCATATGTTCAGATCCTTTATGCATATTATTACCCCTCTGATTATGAACATGGATATGCTTTGTGAGTAGTTATGTTTCTTCCTGAGGACATGGGTGAAGTCTTGCTATTAGTAGTCATGTGAATTTGGCATTCGTTCGATATTTTGATGAGATGTATGTTGTCTTTTCCTCTAGTGGTGTTATGTGAACGGCGACTACATGACACTTCACCATTATTTGGGCCTAGAGGAAGGCATAGGTAAGTAATAAGTAGATGATGGGTTGCTAGAGTGACAGAAGCTTAAACCCTAGTTTATTCGTTGCTTCGTTAGGGGGCTGATTTGGATCCATATGTTTAATGTTGTGGTTAGGTTTACCTTAATACTTCTTCTGTAGTTGCGGATGCTTGCAATAGGGGCTAATCATAAGTGGGATGCTTTTCCAAGTAAGGGCAGTACCCAAGCACTAGTCCACCCACATATCAAATTATCAAAGTACCGAACGCGAATCATATGAGCGTGATGAAAACTAGCTTGACGATAATTCCCATGTGTCCTCGGGAGCTCCTTCCTCATTATTAGAAATTGTCCAGGCTTATCCTTTGCTACATAAAGGATTAGGCCACCTTGCTGCACTTTATTTACTTTGTTTACTTGTTACTCGTTACTATTTATCTTATCACAAAACTATCTATCACCTACAATTTCAGTGCTTGCAGAGAAAACCTTACTGAAAGCCGCTTATCATTTCCTTCTGCTCCTCGTTGGGTTCGACACTCTTACTTATCGAAAGGACTACGATAGATCCCCTACACTTGTGGGTCATCAGGCGTGGCCACGGACAAGGAGAAGACGCAGGCCATGGAGCAGTGGCCGACACCGACGAACGCCACGGAGCTGCGCGGATTTCTCGGTCTCACGGGCTACTACAGAAAGTTCGTGCTGCACTACGGTATCATCGTGAAGACGCTCACACAGCTGCTGACCAAGAAAGGGTTCTCCTGGACCGAGCAGACGCAAGCAGCGTTCGAGACGCTCAAGTAGGCGATGGTCACCACACCTATCCTGGCGCTGCCGGACTTCGCGCGGTCGTTCACGATCGAGATGGACGCCTGCGACACGGGCGTGGGCGCGGTGCTCGCGCAGGAGGGCACCCCGTGGCGTACTTCAGCAAGGCTCTGTGTGTGCGCAACCAGAAGCTCTCTACCTATGAGAAGGAATTTCTCGCCGTGATGATGGCCGTCGACAAGTGGCGCCAGTACTTGCAGCGCGGCCCCTTCGACATCATCACAGATCACAAGTCTCTCTGTAACCTCGGAGAACAACACCCAGAGAGAGAGCTCCAGCGCAAGGCCATGGCGAAGCTGGTGGGGCTGCAATTTCGCTTCCAGTACAAAAGAGGGCTGGACAACGGTGTCACCGACGCGCTCTCGCCCATGGGAAAGCAGTTCGAGTTGGCCGCGCTCTCCACGTGCCAGTCAGCCTGGGTGTAGGAGGTGGCCAACTCCTACGTCACCGACGCTGACGCCCAGGAACGGCTACAGCAGCTGGCGATCCACAGCCCGGACGATTAAGGCTACGAGCTCTATCGCGGCATCATCAGGCGCCAGGGTCGCCTCTGGATCGGGGCTAATTCGGCCTTGCACACCAAGCTCATCGACGCGCTGCATTGCAGTGTGGTGGGTGGTCACTCTGGCTCCACCGCCACCTAACAGCGCGTGCGCAAGCACTTCGACTGGCGGGGGCTCAAGCATGACGTCGCCGATTTCGTGCAGGAGTGCACGGTGTGCCAGCAGGCCAAACACGAGCACGTCAAGCCGGCGGGTCTCTTGGCCCCGCTGCCCATCCCAACCGCGCCATGGGAGGACCTGACCATGGACTTTGTGGAAGGCTTGCCACGCTCAGAGGGGTACGACACGATCATGGTGGTTGTCGACCACTTCACCAAATTCGCCCATTTTGTTCCTCTCTGCCATCCCTTCAACGCCCAGCAGGTGGCGCACGCATTCTGGGAGAATGTGGTGAAGCTGCACGGCATTCCAGCGTCCATCATCTCCGACCGCGACAAGATCTTCACAAGCCACCTATGGCGCGAGCTGCTCGTGGGCGCCGGCACCAAGCTGCTCTACTCGACAGCCTATCACCCCCAGACCGACGGCCAGAGCGAGCGGGTGAACCAGTGCATGGAGATGTACCTCCGTTGCACAGTTCACGACTCGCCGCACAAATGGCGCCGATGGCTGCCAATGGCAGAGTTCTGGTACAATTCAACATTCCATGCGTCACTTAAAGGCACTCCCTTCAAGGCCCTCTACGGCACGAAAGCAAACCTAGGCGCAATGGCATCCTGGGCGGAGTCGGCGCCGGCCGATGAGGAGATGGACTGGGCGGCGCACACCGCTCACATCCGCACTCAGCTGGAACGCGCCCAGCGCCGGTTCAAGAAGAATGTCGATCGCAACCGAACCGAGCGTCACTTCCAGACGGGCGAACACGTGCTACTCAAGCTTCAACTGTATGCTCAACGCTCGGTGGTCAATCGCCCATGCGCCAAGATCGCCTTCAAGTACTTTGGCCCCTACAAGATCATCGAGAAGATTGGGACGCTCACGTACAAGCTCGACCTGCCGCCAAAAAGCCAAGTCCACCCTGTCTTTCACGTGTCGCAGCTGAAGCCCTTCATCCCCGACTTCACACAGGTGTACGGCGAGCTGCCCAAGGTGCCGGACCTCTCCGTCGACAACCTCACGCCCACGCGCATCCTGGACAGGCGCATGATGAAGCACGGCGATGCACCGGTGGTGCAGCTCAAGGTGCAGTGGGGCACCGGCGACTCCGCGCCGACGATGTGGGAAGATCACGACGTGCTCCGCCACCGTTTTCTGTCCGCACCACTTTGGGCGGAGGCAGAGGACGATCACGACACTGAGGAAGAAGAAGAAGACGCGTCTTAAGGAGGGAGGAATGTCACACCTAACCTGTGGTTGGTGTGCTCTAAGAGTTGGCTGGTGGGCCCAGCCAGCTGGCCAGCCAAGTGACGTGCGTGGATGGTGTTAAAAGAGGCCGCCTGTGGCCGTGGGTGTTATGCGTGTATTGACACTCTCTTCTGAACCCTTCCTCTTCAATCCATTCCTCCTTCCTTTCCAAGTCACTCTCCCTTCCCTCGCTCGATCTGGATCCTCTCTCCCTCTCTCGCTTCCTGGGGTGTTACACGGTGCCATATCATGAGGGTCCGTTGCAGTACGAGCTAGAGAAGCAGTACGAGATTTCTTGAAGCGTGCTGAATCCAGCGCGCAGGTACTAGGGAAATCAAAGGCGTGTTCTTGCTGATCTTGTATGAGCCTATTTTTATAGAGAAATTCTATTGTTCGCCGATTGCAATGCAATTTCAGGGTGTGGACTGTAGGGGAACATGGCATGATGGTGGATCGTCTGAACACAGAGAAGATGCAACTGAAGAATCTCGCATCGAGGCTGAAGCTTCCATGGCGTAGGTAGTTGACTGGAGACGGGCATGAGGTTATTTGTGAATGAGATGCAATTCAAGCCCACGTCAGTAGTAGTACAAGACTTGTAGTCAAATGCAGTCAATTGCAAATGCACTACTGAAACTACTCTGAATTCAGTCCAAGTTCAGACTAATGATACTGCAGTACTAAAACTAAAGTAAAAAATTCAGTATGCGGTCAACATTCAGAGTACTTATACTGCACTACTAAAACTGCAGTCAGAATTCAGTCCAAATGCATCTAACTTCAGAGTTAGCACGCACGCTTCAGCAATGAAATTCGGCCAAAAACGTTATGCTCTGTTTCTATCAAGACAATCACTACAAGCACATTGCAAACGTGATTCTGACAGGGACGGATCCGCGACGTGCGACGGCGGTGTAGCACTAGCCGCGGAATACGAGAGACCGCGCGCTTCCTCTATCCCATGCCAAGGCGCCGCGCCGTCCAGCGACACAGACGGTGGCCGACGACGGCGACGCAGTTGCAGTAGGTGTGGACGGCGGTCGGTGGCGCTGCGGCCCTTCCAATTTCCTCCTCTGCGGTACGGAGAAGAATAGCCGACCACTTGTTTTCAGCGACCTGCTGCCACATAAGCACATCAAGTCAGCGACAAATCACGCAACCAGATGCAAAACCACTCTTGATTTGTGACACTAAACCGCTCAGGGTTAGATTAAACTGGTATTGACATTTTGAGGGTCTAAATCAAACCAAAATTGACTTTGGGGGGTTATGGAAACATAAAAGTGGATTTGAGGGTGGAAACTATACTTCTTTCGGAGTTAATAATAAAGATAAACAAACGCCAATCTACATGGTTTGCCGTCGTATAAATGATAAAAAATGAAAAAAGAAAAGAGACCAGGAATCATGAGAACCGCAATGAATCTCAAGGACCGAATGTAAACAAAACTGACTCATAGTCCTCGTGTTCTCTTTTCATTTGTTCTTTTCATCCAATTGCTTACTTTTTCTTCTGATTTCTTTGTTAAAAACAGATGTCGATCATGATTACAAAACATCTATACGAATCCGATTCCCAAACGCCTGTCCATCTTCGTATGATTACTTACTGCTCCTCGAGTAAGATATATGCAATCTCAAGGAGCCATAGAGAACCATGTTTTTCATGTCTGCAATTTTCAAAATTTATTCAAAAGTGCTTGTAGAAAATTATGCTGCTACTAGATACCCAACGGACTTGAAACATGATAATGACAACCATGTTGATGCATGCACTTCACTACTTCAGCAAGACTTAAGAGTTGATAGCCTAAACATACAAGCACACCTGCTCTGCTTTTGAAATCCGGGTGCAGGAATTTCAAATATCAGAGTAGCATTGTTTTAGATAGAGGTGAGCATAAAGTAGAACAGTACAGATAGCCATAAGCTACAACTTGGTCCAACAACGTCAAAAGGGCTTGCTCTCATAGTTTCCCCTCTCTTGCCACAGCCAGATTAATAATTATCCAAAGCACACACACAACAGTTTTACTGCTTAGCTACTACTAAGGGGGGTCAGCAGCCTCTGTTCCTTGCTAGTGCATCTTGCAGGAGCCATCATATCGTCCTGCATGATAATACAAAGGGAACCAATGAGCTCAACAATCAGTACAAGTAAGCTGCTTTGGTAATTTCAGTAGCACAGATGCGTGTTTGCTTAGAAAGCGTATCGACTTTGACCCTAGCTTCTTGTTTGAAGGAAACTTTTGTTTAGACAAAGCAAGCTTTCATTGCTGTTACAGAAAACTGTTTCAGGAAGGATCTGATGTTTCATGGTCAGGCCTTATTTTTGCCTGCCTGCATCACACAAAAAGAAAAGAAAATCATGACAGGGCACACCAAGAACTCAGTGTGGAATTGTTCTTTGTTTCAATGATCTGATGTTTCATGGATCACCAGGTCAGGCCTTATTCTGCCTGTCTGCATCACACAAAGATTTACCTTGAGATTTCTACGGTGGGTATCAAAGATTCATGTGCCATATAGGCTGATGTTCTGATGCCGCAAGATTCACAAATATAATGATAAGCAAAAGAATAGAATCTAGGGAAAATGAAAGGCTCTCAGATGATTAAAGACCAAGTAAATGCCTCACAGGTGATTAAACACAAGCATATGGGTATGGTTGAACTAGAAGCACAGTAATGTATGCATGCAGCTGCCATTCAGATGCTATCATCGCCAAAATGAAAAGAAAAGAAAAACAGCTACATGTATGTACCTGCGACTCCTCCTGCGCTTGACCACTGTGAGTTGCTGCACACGATCGGCCATGTACTCAGTACACTCCGTTAGGGTGGCTTTCCGGTCCGCCCTGTAGTTCCATAGCTCATAGACGGTGCTCCTGTCGCCTAGGCAGTTGTACTCTTTCATCTCCATCAGCGCATCGATGACAGCTTTGTAGGGGCCTTCTCCCCATTCCTTCTTCAGTTCTTGCAGCTTATCATCATTGACATTCAGAACCTCCTGATAATGCAGCAGCACATGATCTTTTAATGTCGATAATTGGTTAAACACAACTAGTCAGATGCCAAGAAGCTTTCCACAACTGTCAATTGACATACCTGATGATTGCCCTCGACCGTGACCGTGTGGAAGGGATTCCAGCTTACGTCAGTGATCCGCTGCTGCCACAGTGAGTACAGCTTACTTGACGCATCAGCGGCTTTTGTGGTACGGAACTTCTCAGCGCAAGCAATCTCAAATGCCTTCACATTCAGTTTGCCCATTTCCTTTATCCCGATGATCCGCCCGCCGTATTTGTCGATTTCAAGGAATTGCTGGAACAATGATTTGCATGTCACATCGGCTACCATATCTATGAACTATGCAATATCTATCTACATATATCTGGAGAAATATTCCATGGCTCTGAGCAAACCTTGATCAGATGTTCACGCAGGGCCACCATGTCATCATCTGTGCTTGGTGGAACAACTGAGGTTTGGCCAACAATGGGGTTGTTTACCAGCATGCTCCCAGGACGCTCTTCTGCCAGGTCAGGTTTGTCAGCATCAATTCTCAGAGGTCCTTGAGATGGCACTTCCTGGTGCCTCATTGATCTTTTCTGCCCCTGCTTCGTACCAAAACTTTTATAAAGAAGACATGGTTTATCAAGGACAAACAGTAAACAGAAAGGAACCTACCAAGTTACATAGACTGAAGATATTTTGTTTTTGCATATATATAGACTACAACAAAAGATATATAACTCCTGAAGGTGTTAAGTTGCATGGCAATATGATGAACAGATAACAAATTAGAAAAAAATAATGAACAGATAACACTGCGAAACCAACACATTTTGTTTTCAAGCAAGGGTTGGTACTATACGTTGGTGTGATTACCTTACTATTACTAGGCTGGACATGCTCAGAAGCAGAGCAATTCTGTTGCTCAGATAGATTTTGCTTAGCTTCCCAGTCTTGAAGCTTCTTCTTTACAAGCTCCAGCTCCTTCTTACTGAGAGAGGTCTCCTCGTTTCCTGCTGCAAGCTCCTTGTTTACTTCCACAATTGTTTTCTTTGCCGCCTCAAGTTCACCTTTCAGTGCTGCCAAAATGTCCCCGGTTACCATGACATTTTCACATCAAAGCTGATATTTTAGCACTAAATGGTCCAAGACTGAAATAAATGCACGACAACGATGAAGCTTGCCAAAAACGTGTCGTGACACATGCCAATGATCACAAGAGTTATCAGGGTCCTATAAGCAACCAATTTGGAAATAGAGAACCATATGAAAGAGATTACAGACCATGATAATCCTGCTGGAGCATCTCCTTTTCTTCTATGACTTCTCCAACCACAGCCTTGATTTCCATGTACTCAAGGGCTGCATCCCTATGATAGCATATCTTGGAATCAAGCTTTGAAACCAATGATCCAGCGCGGGCCATTGCCATGCCCTCGGCCATAAAGTCTGCACGTTCAGTAGCCAACAGAGTATCACAGCATTTACACACCATGTGCACAGTTCCACAGCATACCATACAATTTATACTTCTAGACTTCTAGTACTAGTGTTGTTGTGGTGGTTAGCTATAGTTTTTATCTGACAGTTTGTGCCTAGCGGTGCTTCCATGAGTTAAAATTCAGGTGATTATATGTAGAAAGGAGTACTTGCAGTGGATTTTGAAATCATGAGTAAAAATCAGGGAGTGATGAGAGATATACACTGACGAGATCCAAGAAGCAGGCAGAGGAGACCTCACCTTAGCAAATGGAGCACCACCCAGATGGCAAGAACCAGCACCACTGTCCTTCAAACTGGTCTGCAAAGGGAAACGATTAATCCGGTGAGTGAAGGGATTTATGCAATTAGCACCCCACAAAACTGAAATCTAGTTGCCCTGCATGTAGTACTACCCAGGAGAAACCCATAAAACAAAGCAAGAAAACGAAAAAATTTCTCCAACTTTCGAAACAAGAAGAAAACAAAGAGAGTCGCAAGATCTGAACCTGCTCTTTCAGACAAGCATCCCAAAATTAGAAGTTTAGGGTTTCCAAGAAAAAGCACTAAATTCAGGAAAAATGTTTTCTTCCAAACCTCCAAAAAGAACACAACCTGCGCCGGGTGAAGTACTGCCTT
>NC_057798.1:678723832-678733053 GCF_018294505.1 Triticum aestivum | reverse complement strand
GTACTTCCACTGGCATGTACCCAGAGGTAAAAAGCAAGAAAACATTTTCTCCAGCTTTCAAGACAAGAAGAAAACAAAAGGGGTCGCAAGATCTGAACCTGCTCTTTCTGACAAGCAGCCCAAAATCAAAAGTTTAGGGTTTCCACCCAAAAAAACTAAGTTTAGGGAAAAAAAGCTTTCTTCCAAACCTCCAAAAAGAACATTTATTCTCTCGCAAAAAAAAAACATTGACTGTGCTCTTTGGAAAAGGGTCGCCTTTGACCACCCAAAAAATACAGAGATCGGGGGGAAATCCATGGGGGTTATCTTTGGTCCTCTGGGAACAGCATTGGCGAAAGAAGTGAAATGATCTGGAAATCGCAGAACAAATCGAAGGCTGGGAGCTTGGGACGGCCTGATCAGGTTCCCAGGCAGCAAGAACAATCGAAAACTCGCTCAGAATAAGGGCCGCAGAGCGAGAAATCTGCACCTACTGCGACGCACAAGAACAACCGCGAGACCAGAATAGCAAAGCGACAGGATAAGCGCAGTACCAAATATTGGGCCTTCCTTGCACACCGGATGGGGGTTCCGCGGGGTGGGGGTGGGGGATGGGGGAGAAGAAAAGGAGACAGGACTCGGGGGAGACTGGACGAGCAAGGAGGCGGTGATTTTGGTACTGGGTGCAGTACCTCGTCACCCTGTTCACAGGTTTGTCGCTTCTTTCGGGTGTGAATGTGTGGTGTGTAGTGGCTTGCTTTCTCACCGAGCGATGGAGGTGTGAATTTTTTTAAGTACAGTGTGTACAGATTTTCCAAAGGGAAACGTTTAACAACGGCGGACCGGCCGAGTCTTCGGCCGGACGCGCACGCCGCGTCGGATCGCCACAGATCCTATGGCGCTGGTTCTTCCCTCCTACTGTCCCAATCACATGTTTTTGTGGACCCATAGCACTGCTGCCTTATCTCTTCTTCTTCCTGAAACTCCATCTTGCTCTCCAGCCACACACGGAATCCCGCGTGCTCCCAATCCATGGCTCCACGCCCGCAAGCCTGCCGGTACCACCACACGACCGTCTTCTCTTTTACTCCACTCCATGAACAGCACACGACGGCTGAGAAAAATGTTGCAGCCACAGCCAGCCACCGGGGTGTTGGGAACGACGGCGCGACAGTGCCCCGTGGTGAGCGTGGAGTCGGCAAGCGAACGGGGGCCAGCGTCGGCCTCTCCCCCGAGATTTTTTGTCGAAACAGACCACCTGCTCACTGGAATTGCTAAAAAAGACTCTCTCTAAGACAAATTAACAAAAAAGACCCCCTCGGCCGTGGCGGCAGGCGCGGCAGGTGACATGTGGCACCTGCCGCCACGGCGCCAGGCGGCAGAGCCTGCCGCCACCACTGCAGGCGGCAAGTGCGGAATAACCGGATCAGCGACGTGCAACGGAACGGGCTGGGCAGGTGGGCCCAGCCGCCTGGGCGCGAGGCGCGGCGGTAGGCCCTGCCGCCACTGCGGGAGGCGGCCGCACTGTGCGTGCGTCGTTTCGTCGTCTTTTAATCCCTGCTGCGAGCTGACTCTTTTGTTTTCACCATAGTACAGGTTTCACCATATGCATATATACACACTCGTTCTTCTTTGTGGACTGCTGCTGCTGCGCGCTGGCCAATAGCGGTACTGTGGCAGACGGCGCCGATTTCGAGCTGGCAGAATCCCTGCTGCATAATATAGTAATTAAGAAAAAGTTAGTAATGTTATTGGTCATTGCTTGATTAAATGCATTGTTATTTCATGATTAAGTTAGTAAGCGTACGTAGTAATTTTTTATCTCGCAAAAATGTAAGTTTTGTATATTAAGATTAGATGCTAATATCCTTAATGATGTATGTAATAGGTTAAAAAAGTATCATCTAAGTAGCAAACAAAGAGGAGGTGAAGTGATTGAAGAAATTGTGTTTTGATCTTCGATGTCCCTTTTTAGGTGATGACCACATACATGCAAGTGCTATTTTGATACTTTTGATAGCAGAAAAAACTCGCATTCTTCATTTTCTCGGCCTAATGCTCTGATCCGAGCAAGGTAAAAACTCATACCGACTGAAAAAACTGTGACACACTAAGCGCAGTATGCTGCATGACGGATGACGAGAGGCTCAATGCCTCGTTTTATAGGCTTAGATGACAAAAACACATGATAACGAAAGGCTAAATGCTGATGACGGGAAAATAGGGGCGAGCAGACTGTTAGTTGGAAGGAGGAGATTGCATGCATCGATAATTCATTAATCATGTGCATGATGGACATATATAGGTACAGGGTGGACTGGCCTCTACTCGTCTTTCAAGATGTACAAACATACGAGAGGGAAATAGAGATACAACGGTATAAATATAGATCCAAATGCTATACATATGCAGTGGACAACGTACGCTCAACACAGACGAAAGTTTAGGCGGGGAAAATAGGGGCACAAGAACAAGTGTGTATATATGCATCTATGGTGCAACCGGTCCTATGATGAAAACGAAAGCAACATCTCTGCACACTGCTGCCGACAGTGAAAAGGAAATAGAAATCACGCATAGTACGAATCAGTGATTAAAAAACGAGGAAACGACGAAATGATGCAGGGCACGCACAGTGTGGCCGCCTCCCGCGATGGCGGCGTGGCCCACCGCTGCCACCTCGTGCGCAGGTCGCAGGGCCCACCTGCCTAGCCCGTTCGCAACTTCTTCCGTTGCACGTCGCTAATCCGTTTATTCCGAACCTGCCGCCTGTAGTGGTGGCGGTAGGATCTGCCGCCTAACGCAGTGGCGGCAGGTGCCACGTGTCGCCTGGCGCGTCTGCCGCCACGGCTGAGGGGGTCCTTTTTGTCAATCTGTTTTAGAAGGGGTCTTTTTGACAATTTTAGTGAGCAGGTGGTCTGTTTCGACAAAAAATCCTCCCCCGACACGGCCGCACCCGATTTTGGCAGCAAGGGGCGGCCGGGGGCGACGACACCATGCCCTCTTATGTGCTGCAAATCCATGCCGTGAGCTACCGTCCGGATGATGGGACCGGAAATTTTAGATGCTACATCCGACCACGAGGGTTGCTGGAAGCGACGGGGGAGATGCTGGAACAATGTCGCCAGAAGCTGCATACGTTGCCTCGGGGAAGCTAGAAGCACTGTCGCCAAAAGTTACAACCGTCGGTAAGAACTGCTGGAACTAGCAGGTAAAGAAGCTGGAACTGACCACTACGGGAGTTGCATTCACAGGCAATGGTGCGACGGCGACGACCTTTTTGCTGCAACCGTCGTCCGCTTTTGCTACTACCGGCGAGGAAATTTGGTACATCCTTCATGGCGGAGCTGCATGATGCTACGACCGGCACACAACTTTTTGCTTCATGGCGGAGCTACAACCATGCGATGCGGATGCTGGAACCGTTGCCTACAATAGCTGGAACCGATGGTCTTTTTTGCTTCAACCAAATCAAGCAGTTCTGAGATGAAGACGGGCGCGCTACCACGGTGAGCTGCAAGCCTGCAACCGGCACCAACAAAAGCTACATCCGGCCTTTTATTTTGCTACCATGGTTATAATCGGGGAAGTAGCGACCCAAGGAGATGACGGTGATGGGGCAACAGACGGGCGCTAGAGAGCGTTGTCGGCGAGGATGACAGAGCGGTGCAACCTAGTGCTGTAATCATGGGGCCGTGCGCTGCAAATCGTGCCGGCCAGAGCAGCGATGCATCCATGGACATGAGATGCAAGACATGCGTCCATGGCGAGGGACATGAGCACGCCAGCGAGCTGCAGCCGTCGCCACCGGAGTTGTGACCGCAGTCCGCAGCTGCATGCGTGGAGTCAGCGTCAAGTACAGGCGGCGACCAGCGGCGAGTGCGGCGCTCGGCGGCGAGCGCGACGACCGGCGACAAGGATATCCGGCGAGGGCGGCGACCGGCAACGAGGACGTCCGGAGGGCGGCGACCGGTGAAGAGGACAGCCGGCGAGGTGCGGCAACTGGGTTGCGCGTGACCCGGCAAGACGAAGGGGAGCGATGAGAGGCAGGGGTCTTTTTTTCGTACGCGCTCATGAGGAACAGAGGAAGACGATCGCATGGATCGTATGACTGCGGATGACTTAATCAGACGGTTCACAGTGGACCGGCCGAATTATTAGGTCGGCGCGCCAGCGCGTATGAGTCGCCTTTTCCAAAGCCCAAGCTTTGTAAAGTTTGGCTAATCTATAGAGAAAACATTTAGATCAACTTCAACGCGACCCGCGTCCGTTTGAATCGCCGCGGACAAAAATGACGGTTCAAAATGCTGACCATTTTCAAATCACGTCCAACAGATGTATTTCAGGCCCAGACGCAAAGCGGACGCGCCGCACGTCCTCTCAGTGTCCGCCGCGTCCTCACCTGACGGTTGGCCAACTACCACTCGTGTCCGTCTTTTTTTAATCCGAGCGTGCGGGATGGGCATGTCCTCATCCTCTTCTCCCCCGTGCCCATCTAGCCACCTTCTTCTCCCCCATCGGCGACAACCCTAGCCACCCTAGCCACCTATGGGGTTCTTCTCCGGCAAGAACAAGGGCAAGACCCCCGTCGCCCCTGCGCGCGCGCTCCCCCCGCCTCCATCGGCGTCTTCCCGCCAGCCACAACAGCGCATCAACGTCCCAGTGCACTAGGCGAAGTGGCACTGGAAGCACCGTGTCCCCCTCCCTTACCCCGACGTCACGCTGCCACACGACTGGCACTTCGATCCCGGGAGGATCCCTGTGCCGGCGGGGCCACGGTCGGGAGCGGGCTCACGTGAAGGAGGTGCGACGCCAATGGCAACAACTCACTTCTGAGCAGCGCCTCAACCCGGCCTACGCGGCAGACTCTCCCGAGTGGGAGGTCTTGTTCGCATTGGAGCATGAGAACCACGCCGCCCCTCCTCGTGCGCCACGAGGACTAGGAGGTGGAGGCTGCCTACCAGCCGGCGTTGGCGGCTGTCCTCCATGAAAGCGAGGAGGATGAGCGGCGCAAGAAGGAGGAGGGGAAGGAGGCGTACCAGGTGCGGCGGTGGAGGCCATGGCACTCCCTGTTGCCGGCGACTGTGTCGTCCCGCCGCTGGCCCCACCGTCCCCCGAGTCGGCACCGACCCCCGTCGTCATGCCCGAGCGCTATACTTGGGATGGGTACGTACGCGAGTGGGTCAGTGCATCGGCCATCTGGTTTGGGGTGACGCCAGACCAAGAGCAGATGTACCTGGAACAATGGCGGCAGCGCAGACTCGCGGAGGAGCGTGTCACGCCTAATATGCGACCCTATCCAAAAGGAACTCGAAGGTCCCACCAAGGATAGACCCGCATATTGGAACGCTTTTGCAAGGTGGATATCATTACATCAACATTACATAATAGATGGGGATACATACAAGAGGCATACAATGCCACACGAATACAACATCACATCAATACATGAGAACAACATCCGACTACGGATGAAACACAAACAAAAACTTGAACGACATCCACCCTGCTAGCCCAGGCTGCCGACCTGGAACCTATCCCCTGATCGAAGAAGCAGAAGAAGAACTCAACGCAAGCAAGCATCGCTCTCGCGTCATGATCATCGCAACCTGTACCTGCAACTGTTGTTGTAGTAATCTGTGAGCCACGAGGACTCAGCAATCCCATTACCATGGGTATCAAGACTAGCAAAGCTTAATGGGAAAGGAAGGGGTAAAGTGGTGAGGTTGCAGTAGCGACTAAGCATGATATGGTGGCTAACATACGCAAATAAGAGCGAGAAGAGAACAAGCGGAATGGTCGTGAAGCTAGCAATGATCAAGCGGTGATCCTGAACACCTACTTACGTCAATCATAACACAGAAACCGTGTTCACCTTCCGGACTCCGCCGAAAAGAGACCATCACGGCTACACACGCGGTTGATGCGTTTTAATTCGGATCAGGTGTCAAATTATCTACAACCGGACATTAACAAATCCCCATCTGCCAATAACCGCAGGCACGGCTTTCGAAAGATTATACCCTGCAGGGGTGTCCCAACTTAGCCCATGACAAGCTCTCGCGATCAATGAAGGAATAGACCTTCTCCCAGGAAGACCCGATCAGACTCGGAATCCCGGTTTACAAGACATTTCGACAATGGTAAAACAAAACCAGCAAAGCCTCCCGCTGTGCCGACAAATCCCGATAGGAGCTGCACATATCTCCTTCTCAGGGCACACCGGATGAGCCAGACGTCGGGTTGGCATAGACCCTGGTTGCCCAGGGGGCGCCGGACATCGCTCAGGTTGAACCAACACTCACAACGAGCACTGGCCCGGGGGGGGGGGATAAAATAAAGATGACCCTCGAGAGCGCGACTCGGAAAAAGGGCTAGGTGAGGCAAATGGTAAAACCAAGGTTGGGCCTTACTGGAGGAGTTTTATTCAAATCGAACTATCAAGGGGGTCCCATAAATCACCCAACCGCGTAAGGAACGCAAAATCCGGGAACATAACACCGGTATGACGGAAACTAGGGCGGCAAGAGTGGAACAAAACACCAGGCATAAGGCTGAGTCTTCCACCCTTTACCAAATATATAGATGCATTAATAATATAAGAGATATTGTGATATCCCAACCAAAATCCTGTCCGCCATGGGGAAATCTTCAACTTCACCTGCAACTAGCAACGCTATAAGAAGGGCTGAGCAAAGCGGTAACATAGCCAAACAATGGTTTGCATAGGAAAGGTGTCAAAGGTTAGAGGTTCATGGCAACTTGGGAGGCTTGAGGAGCAAAAGATAGGTAACGCAGCATAGCGATAGAACGAAACAACTAGCATAGCAATGATAGTAGTGAGATCCAGGGTAGCGGTCATCTTTCCTGGAATCCCGCAAGGAAGAAGAACGAGTCCATGAAGAAGACGAACGGATGAAGCCGAACCAAGCGTAGACAAACGAATCCTCACGATCGCAACGAAACAGGAACTAACAAGAAGAAGCACACAACATGGTAAACACACTACACATGAACAAGGCATGATGCACAAACAAGCATGATGCATGACAAATCTAGATGAAGCTACTCATGGCAACAGATGATGCAAACAAGAGCAACACATCAAGGCAAGTTTAAATGAGGCCGGGAACAACATATAACAATTCCGGTAAGTCCTCATATGCATATTTGGAAATTGGTCCAGATCTGAATAAACCTTATGTTCAAGTTGTTAAACAGCAAGTTAAGATGCACAAAGATGATCTACACGAGATTCTAGTCAAGTTACATATAAAGTTCATTAGATTCGGAGCTACGACCTAGAAGATATGAGCAAAACAAGTTAAACATGGCATTGATGCAAAATGCACCCAAACATCAAGCAAACACCTCAAAACAAGGATGAAACATGATAATATGGAGCTACATACAAAATCAAGCAAGTTTCATATAGAGCACACTCAAAACGGAGCAACGGTGCAACACATACGCACTATACAAGGCATAACAACAATCTGTCTATAACAGCAAGTAGGCATATTGCAAGCATCAAAACAATAAGCTACAACATCTCAACGCAATAACAAAAGGCATGGGCATGAATTACAGGTAAAGCATAACAAAACATGAACACTGAGCTATCTCCAGAAATCACTAGATCATGCTCAAAAAGACATGGTAAGATTGCAAATAATAACAATTTCAGACTTTGCAGAGAATAACATCAGGATGCAATGTTTAGAGCTATCAAACAACATGTTACAGGAACTTATAATGGCAAACAAAGGCATGGCATGAACCTATTAAATGCATAGAACAAAAGTCCTTTACTGACCAAGAGCCAAAAAGGATCAGAAGAAATGATGGCATCCATGTAAACATGGCAAGTTATATGACAGATTCATACATGGCAGGAACAACAATAAGTAGGCATGTTGGTGAGCTTGAACCACTCACTACAGAGCAATACATGGCATGGGAAGGCAACCAACAGTAAGAATACATGTTAATGAAGCTAAGCATGGCAATAGCAAGTTCATAGGGAGCATGGATCACTAGGAAATCACATGGAAAAGCTGAACTTAATGTTAATAGGCTGACAACAACATTATGAAGCAACTTTGGAGCAAGATATGAACAAGCTACTACAAACTATAAATGCAACCAGGGGCATGGATGGATAGGGCATAACATGTAGAACAAAACACTCTTAGTGAACATCTCCAGATTATGCATATAATGATTTGTAGAAGCAGGTTTACATAGCATCACGAAATAACAGTTTCAGCCTAGCAAAACAGCAACATCATGTACCCTACTTAACAAGCTTGAATCACTCACCACAAGTCATTGCATGACAAGATAAGCATAGCATCATCAAGAAGACATGTTTATGGAACAAACCAAGGCAAGAACAAGTCTATAGCATGCAAGGATCAACTACAACAACCTTGGCTAAATTGAATAACATGTAAATAATCTGCCAGGAAACATTTTGAAGCAAAAGTAGAGCACTCAAATGACATGCTAGACTACTCCATAATTGCAACCAAGGGCAGGGATGGATAGAGCATAACCATATGTTCAAAACACCCTTACTGAAGTATCTCAAAACAAGCATGGATCTCTCTGTAGCATCAAGTTTACATGGCATGAAAATAACAGCAGACAGGGACTAAAATCAGCAACAGCAAGTACCCTACTTAGCAAGCTCGATGCACTCAGCACACAAATCACAAAAATACATGGATAGCACCTCTGGAAAGATGGCATGGCATAGATCAAGACACATGTAGACATCAACCTCATAGGATGCACACATCGATCATGGCAAAAATGACAAATGAGCAAGTTATAACAGTTTCAGCAGATTAACATCACTTAGCACTCTTCCAACAGCATTTAGAGCATCAAGATGACCTCAAATGAACATGATGCAATGGAATGAAATGAAGTACTCGTCTAGGCGAACAATTTGACATATTACACGCGCAAAATGGAGCTACGCATGCAGAGATATGATGCATCGAACATGACATGAAAATTACATAGATTCGGGGACTTAGGGAATTTCGAGGGGAAAGTCAACCTCTGGGTCCAGATCTGAGTTGACTTGCACGTAGATCGAGGTTCGCTGGGGTTTCTGCCGGAGAGGAAGAAGAGGCGGCCGGAGTTGTCGGGGACGGGGCCGGGGAGGCCCGGGGGCGGACGGATCCGGCGCCCCTTGCCCGGATCCGGCCGGGGAAGAGTCGGCCGAGGCG
>NC_057798.1:678716267-678723134 GCF_018294505.1 Triticum aestivum | reverse complement strand
GCCCGCACGAGCGGCGGCGGGCGGCGGCTTGGGTCCCGCGGGCCGGATCTGGGCCCCGCGGGCCCTGGTGGTGGCGGAGGAGAGAGAGGGTCGGCGCGGCTGAGGTGGCGCGCTCCGGTTGGCCGGGAGCGACCGGTGGGGTGACGTGGCGGCCTCTCATTGGCCGGGGCGACGTGGCTGCCGGCGGTGGACACGTCCGGTGGCGGGGTGGACATGTCCGGCGGGCGAGAGGGAGGTTTGATCTAGGGTTTGCCCAAGATTTCGGGGGAGGGGGCTAATTTATAGGTAGAGGGAGCTAGGAGAGTCCAAATGAGGAGCGGTTTTCGCCCACACGATCTTGATCGAACGACCGAGAGCATGGAGGGGAGTTAGATGGGTTTTGGGCCACTTTGAAGGGGGTGTTGCGCTACAACAAAAGAGGGCTTGCGGTTACCCGGTTAACCGTTGGAGTATCAAACGACCTCCAAATGACACGAAACTTGACAGGCGGTCTACCGGTGCTATACCAAGGCCGCTTGGCAAACCTCGGGCCATTCCGAGAAAGTTTAACACCCACTCACAACGAGAGACAAAAGGGGAACGCCGGAGGACATAGGAGTGCCGGATTGCAAAACGGACAACGGGGAAAAAGCTCGGATGCATGAGATGAACACATATGCAAAATGAGATGCACATGATGACATGATAAAATGCATATGATGACATGGCAAAGTGCAACACGCAAGCAAATGACATGGCAACAACGACGAATAACTGGCAGACACCTGGCGCATCGGATCCGGGGCGTTACAACACTCCTCTACTAACAAGAGATCTCGTCCCGAGATCTCAGGACCGAGACGGAAGGAAAGTGGGATGAGGTGAAACAAGAACTCAAGAGAAGAAGCAAAGAATCGAGAGCACTCGAGAAAAGAGATGAACGACGAGGATGACGAGAATCAAAAGCTCACGGAATCAGATAGACTATGAAACCACTCGTTCTAACTGGAGTGGTTAGAATGAGAAAAGAAATGAATAAGACTGAAAGAATTTAGGCAACACTCTGGCTGAACATGGAAAGAATAGAGCATGAACTTGATAGGATGGAATGATACTTGATGAACTCTTGAAGAATGATTTAAATCATGAAGAACCACCATGAAGAACTCCGGTAAAGAAAAGATGAAAACACTTGGAACTAGAATTTATTCACCAAGAATAAATTCCGAAGGATGAGATTATTCACTTGGATGAAATAAGAATAAGATTTATTGTATGCTTATCCTTCATCAAATTAAATTGATGACAAGCAATGGATTTTGCATACTACTTATTCTTCTTGAAAAGGATTTGAGAAGGGACATATCACAAACTTGAGAAGGTCTTCATGAACCACCGGTAGGATTGAAAAGAACGAATGGATTAAAATGATAATGAAGGAAAAGAATCTTGAACGGACCACCATAAGAATTCGAAAATGACTGATGAAAGAGAATGAATCACCGGGAAGGATTAGAAGAACCAATATACTAGAGGGGATTTAGATGCAAAAGAACGAAGAGATTATGAGCTAATTAAAGAACACTTGAATGAAGCGCCGGGATAAATAGAGAACGATAACTGGAATGATGGCCTCCGGTGAAAAGAAACAGAAACCAACTCCTGAAATACTCCGGATGGTAAGAAAAGAATATCTGACAAATGGAATAATTCGAGACGATAGCATGAAACCAGAACCACGAATCTTCAAGAGAACGGGCAAGATTTAGAGGTAAAACTCTTCTTCCATCTTCAAATGATGACGAGAAACACCACCAAAATTACTGAGAAACTCCGGAAAAATGAAAAGCGAAGAGGTTGAGCCAAAATGAAAAGAATATGAACAAGATCTTGGAGAAGGCATGTGACTGATGAAATCCATTCTTACGTCACACTTTGGAAAGAATTGAGAATAACTCCGGGGGAATTAGAAGAGTCAGGTAAGATCCTGGGAAAGACCTGTGGGTTAGGGCCCACTGAAGAGATAACACCATTGGAAAGGATTGTTGAACAGATAGATGATGCACCGGAACAATTGAAATATTTGAATGAGGTGACAACCTCGAATTAATTCGAACACCGACGAATCTCCTGAGATGACTTGAATACTCCGGAAGGATAAACTGGCGAGAGGCGAACGAGCAGGGAAAACACTTGATCCAAGGAACAGAATGTGATCAACCCGAAAAAACTTGAATTGATGCCACCAGAAAAGAGATGAAGAATGACGAACGAGACGAGAATTCACCGGTTGAGATGATTGAGGGAAAACTGAAGAGGCTCCACACGAATGGAATTGATGGTCGGAAGAAACTCGAACTTCGGGAATAAGAGGGTGGGAGGGCGGGAAAACAAAGGCAACTTGGAAGGGGAAATCGACGAACATCTTGAAGAGAAAACATCGGTTAAAATCATTGAGGAAAGAAGGCAAAGACTTCACACGAGTAGAAAGCATACTCGATTACGGACTCCGGTTCCGAGAAGAAGAACATGGAGGGCGGGTGGGAAAGAAAACAACTGAGGATTGAACTCAAACATGGAGACGCTCGAGTCAACTTGACGAGAAATGCACCGGATGCAAAGAGCTGAGGAACAACGATCGGAAAACCAACTGCGTGAACCTAAAGAAAATTTGAAGGGGAAGAGGAGTAGTTCAAAACACCTACGTCAAGATTCCTCACCAGAGCGACGAAGGGGCTGAGGAGTAAAAAGAATTCCTACTCTCCGATATAACTAGACTCCGAAACCAGTTTTCTTCTAGACTCAACAACGGCCAATCTACACGATCAATCAAGGGGGCTCCTAAGGTCGGTCGAGGCTCTGATACCAACTTGTCACGCCCAATATGCGACCCTATCCAAAAGGAACTCGAAGGTCCCACCAAGGATAGACCCGCATATTGGAACGCTTTTGCAAGGTGGATATCATTACATCAACATTACATAATAGATGGGGATACATACAAGAGGCCTACAATGCCACACAAATACAACATCACATCAATACATGAGAACAACATCCGACTACGGATGAAACACAAACAGAAACTCGAATGACATCCACCCTGCTAGCCCAGGCTGCCGACCTGGAACCTATCCCCTGATCGAAGAAGGAGAAGAAGAACTCAACGCAAGCAAGCATCGCTCTCGCGTCATGATCATCGCAACCTGTACCTGTAACTGTTGTTGTAGTAATCTGTGAGCCACGAGGACTCAGCAATCCCATTACCATGGGTATCAAGACTAGCAAAGCTTAATGGGAAAGGAAGGGGTAAAGTGGTGAGGTTGCAGCAGCGACTAAGCATGATATGGTGGCTAACATACGCAAATAAGAGCGAGAAGAGAACAAGCGGAATGGTCGTGAAGCTAGCAATGATCAAGAGGTGATCCTGAACACCTACTTACGTCAATCGTAACACAGAAACCGTGTTCACCTTCCGGACTCCGCCAAAAAGTGACCATCACGGCTACACACGCGGTTGATGCATTTTAATTCGGATCAGGTGTCAAATTATCTACAACCGGACATTAACAAATCCCCATCTGCCAATAACCGCAGGCACGGCTTTCGAAAGATTATACCCTGCAGGGGTGTCCCAACTTAGCCCATGACAAGCTCTCGCGATCAACGAAGGAATAGACCTTCTCCCAGGAAGACCCGATCAGACTCGGAATCCCGGTTTACAAGACATTTCGACAATGGTAAAACAAAACCAGCAAAGCCTCCCGCTGTGCCGACAAATCCCGATAGGAGCTGCACATATCTCGTTCTCAGGACACACCGGATGAGCCAGACGTCGGGTTGGCATAGACCCTGATTGCCCAGGGGGCGCCGGACATCGCTCAGGTTGGACCAACACTCACAACGAGCACTCGCCCGGGGGGATAAAATAAAGATGACCCTCGAGAGCGCGACTCCCAAGGGAAAAAGGGCTAGGTGAGGCAAATGGTAAAACCAAGGTTGGGCCTTGCTGGAGGAGTTTTATTCAAAGCGAACTGTCAAGGGGGTCCCATAAATCACCCAACCGCGTAAGGAACGTAAAATCCGGGAACATAACACCGGTATGACGGAAACTAGGGCGGCAAGAGTGGAACAAAACACCAGGCATAAGGCCGAGTCTTCCACCCTTTACCAAATATATAGATGCATTAATAATATAAGAGATATTGTGATATCCCAACCAAAATCCTGTCCGCCATGGGGAAATCTTCAACTTCACCTGCAACTAGCAACGCTATAAGAAGGGCTGAGCAAAGCGGTAACATAGACAAACAATGGTTTGCATAGGAAAGGTGTCAAAGGTTAGAGGTTCATGGCAATTTGGGAGGCTTGAGGAGCAAAAGATAGGTAACGCATCATAGCGATAGAACGAAACAACTAGCATAGCAATGATAGTAGTGAGATCCAGGGTAGCGGTCATCTTGCCTGGAATCCTGCAAGGAAGAAGAACGAGTCCATGAAGAAGACGAACGGATGAAGCCGAACCAAGCGTAGACGAACGAATCCTCACGATCGCAACGAAACAGGAACTAACAAGAAGAAGCACACAACATGGTAAACACACTACACATGAACAAGGCATGATGCACAAACAAGCATGATGCATGACAAATCTAGATGAAGCTACTCATGGCAACAGATGATGCAAACAAGAGCAACACATCAAGGCAAGTTTAAATGAGGCCGGGAACAACATATAACAATTCCGGTAAGTCCTCATATGCATATTTCGAAATTGGTCCAGATCTGAATAAACCTCATGTTCAAGTTGTTAAACAGCAAGTTAAGATGCACAAAGATGATCTACACGAGATTCTAGTCAAGTTACATATAAAGTTCATTAGATTCGGAGCTACGGCCTAGAAGATATGAGCAAAACAAGTTAAACATGGCATTGATGCAAAATGCACCCAAACATCAAGCAAACACCTCAAAACAAGGATGCAACATGATAATATGGAGCTACATACAAAATCAAGCAAGTTTCATATAGAGCACACTCAAAACGGAGCAACGGTGCAACACATACACACTATACAAGGCATAACAACAATCTGTCTATAACAGCAAGTAGGCATATTGCAAGCATCAAAACAATAAGCTACAGCATCTCAACGCAATAACAAAAGGCATGGGCATGAATTACAGGTAAAGCATAACAAAACATGAACACTGAGCTATCTCCAGAAATCACTAGATCATGCTCAAAAAGACATGGTAAGATTGTAAATAATAACAGTTTCAGACTTTGCAGAGAATAACATCAGGATGCAATGTTTAGAGCTATCAAACAACATGTTACAGGAACTTATAATGGCAAACAAAGGCATGGCATGAACCTACTAAATACATAGAACAAAAGTCCTTTAATGACCAAGAGCCAAAAAGGATCAGAAGAAATGATGGCATCCATGTAAACATGGCAAGTTATATGACAGATTCATACATGGCAGGAACAACAATAAGTAGGCATGTTGGTGAGCTTAAAACCACTCACTACAGAGCAATACATGGCATGGGAAGGCAACCAACAGTAAGAATACATGTTAATGAAGCTAAGCATGGCAATAGCAAGTTCATAGGGAGCATGGATCACTAGGAAATCACATGGAAAAGCTGAACTTAATGTTAATAGGCTGACAGCAACATTATGAAGCAACTTTGGAGCAAGATATGAACAAGCTACAGCAAGCTATAAATGCAACCAGGGGCATGGATGGATAGGGCATAACATGTAGAACAAAACACTCTTAGTGAACATCTCCAGATTATGCATAGAATGATTTGTAGAAGCAGGTTTACATAGCATCACGAAATAACAGTTTCAGCCTAGCAAAACAGCAACATCATGTACCCTACTTAACAAGCTTGAATCACTCACCACAAGTCATTGCATGACAAGATAAGCATAGCATCATCAAGAAGACATGTTTATGGAACAAACCAAGGCAAGAACAAGTCTATAGCATGCAAGGATCAACTACAACAACCTTGGCTAAATTGAATAACATGTAAACAATCTGCCAGGAAACATTTTGAAGCAAAAGTAGAGCACTCAAATGACATGCTAGACTACTCCATAATTGCAACCAAGGGCAGGGATGGATAGAGCATAACCATATGTTCAAAACACCCTTACTGAAGTATCTCAAAATAAGCATGGATCTCTCTGTAGCATCAAGTTTACATGGCATGAAAATAACAGCAGACAGGGACTAAAATCAGCAACAACAAGTACCCTACTTAGCAAGCTCGATGCACTCAGCACACAAATCACAAAAATACATGGATAGCACCTCTGGAAAGATGGCATGGCATAGATCAAGACACATGTAGACATCAACCTCATAGGATGCACACATCAATCATGGCAAAAATGACAAATGAGCAAGTTATAACAGTTTCAGCAGATTAACATCACTTAGCACTCTTCCAACAACATTTAGAGCATCAAGATGACCTCAAATGAACATGATGCAATGGAATGAAATGAAGTACTCGTCTAGGCGAACAATTTGACATATTACACGCGCAAAACGGAGCTACGCATGCAGAGATATGATGCATCGAACATGACATGAAAATTACATAGATTCGGGGACTTAGGGAATTTCGAGGGGAAAGTCAACCTCTGGGTCCAGATCTGAGTTGACTTGCACATAGATCGAGGTTCGCTGGGGTTTCTGCCGGAGAGGAAGAAGAGGCGGCCGGAGTTGTCGGGGACGGGGCCGGGGAGGCCCGGGGGCGGACGGATCCGGCGCCCCTTGCCCGGATCCGGCCGGGGAAGAGTCGGCCGAGGCGGAGGAGGCCGGGGCTTGGGTGAGCTCGGCGAGCTCCGGTTGGCGCGGG
>NC_057798.1:678714367-678715678 GCF_018294505.1 Triticum aestivum | reverse complement strand
GGGCGGCGGCTCGGGTCCCGCGGGCCGGATCTGGGCCCCGCGGGCCCTGGCGGCGGCGAAGGAGAGAGAGGGTCGGCGCGGCTGAGGTGGCGCGCTCCGGTTGGCCGGGAGCGACCGGTGGGGTGACGTGGCGGCCTCTCATTGGCCGGGGCGACATGGCTGCCGGCGGTGGACACGTCCGGCGGCGGGGTGGACATGTCCGGCGGGCGAGAGGGAGGTTTTATCTAGGGTTTGCCCGAGATTTCGGGGGAGGGGGTTAATTTATAGGTAGAGGAAGCTAGGAGAGTCCAAATGAGGAGCGGTTTTCGCCCACATGATCTTGATCGAACGACCGAGAGCATGGAGGGGAGTTAGATGGGTTTTGGGCCACTTTGAAGGGGGTGTTGGGCTACAACAAAAGAGGGCTTGCGGTTACCCGGTTAACCGTTGGAGTATCAAACGACCTCCAAATGGCACGAAACTTGACAGGCGGTCTACCGGTGCTATACCAAGGCCGCTTGGCAAACCTCGGGCCATTCCGAGAAAGTTTAACACCCACTCACAACGAGAGACAAAAGGGGAACGCCGGAGGACATAGGAGTGCCGGATTGCAAAACGGACAACGGGGAAAAAGGTCGGATGCATGAGATGAACACGTATGCAAAATGAGATGCACATGATGACATGATAAAATGCATATGATGACATGGCAAAGTGCAACACGCAAGCAAATGACATGGCAACAACGACGAATAACTGGCAGACACCTGGCGCATCGGATCTGGGGCGTTATAGAGCGCCGCGAGGGCGAGCGGCTCGAGCAGCTGGAGCGTGATTCCGAGGCGGGGGAGGAGGAGGAGCGTCGTGCCCGTGTTGGCGTAGCCCAGCAAGCGGGGGCACAACCACCGGCGGACGACATCGTTGTAGCCTGGGAGACAGCGTTCCCGTGGGCTAGCCCGGCGCCGACACTCGTCGACCTCATCGGCTCCGACAACAACGACGAGGACACCTAGGGCAGCGTGCCTCCTAGGTTTTAGTTTAATTTAATGCTTTTACTTAATGTAATGTGGACTCGTGGACTCTGGCCGACCTTTGTGGCCGACATTAATGTTTTTTTATTTTCAAAATATTTGTGTTATATTTTTTCGTGCCACCTCAAAAATGGGTCGGGCCAGCGTTGGGCGCAAGCGCCGACCCAAACGTGATAGCGGACATGGGTGTCCGCCAAGCCAACCAAAACGAACAAAAGGCGGACAAAATCGTCGTTTGTTTGGGTCGGCATGTTGGAGTTGCTCTTATATCTATAATACTGTCAACTTTCTGATTAATTTA
>NC_057798.1:678711486-678713809 GCF_018294505.1 Triticum aestivum | reverse complement strand
ACATGTGAGCACATACTAAGCATAGACTAGAAACATCTATGAAAACAACAAATATGTTCCCCTAAAACAACAAGTATGTTTAACACATGAACTAGTAAATAGAGGATAAGCGAGAACCAGATTGTGGTTGGATTGTTATGAGGGCGCTAATACCCCCAGCCCATCAGGGATCAAACCATAGGTTTGACGATTTGATGTCTTGTAAAGGCAGAATATTCTTTTAGTGGGAGTTGACGTTAATGTGGATTGCAATGTGTTTGTGTTGACTTCATTAATTTCGAGACTCACCGGCTCGGTCTTTCGGAGACACTCATAGGGATGGGGTATGTGTGTGTGCATTCATAGGAGTGAGTGTATGTAAGTGTTTTAGAGCGTTGGCATCTGTGTGTGCAACTATAGTTTGGAAATGGATTATTATTAGTTGCAAGGGATAATAATAATAATAATAATAATAATAATAATAATAATAATAATAATAATAATAATAAATGGTTTTAACGTGACTAAAAACGACAAAGTAAAGATAAAAAAAGGTATTAAGCTAGGTGAGGCAGGCCTTGGGTAGTAAAGGCCTTTGACGGTTCACTAAAACTAGGGTGGCCCATCGGCAAGGGAGTCCGGTATAGGGTCGACCTCGGGGCTAGGAGGCCTGGCGGCAGCCCGGCTCCAGGAAGCAGTCTGGGGGCCCGGAGGCGAATGGGAGACCATCTTGGCATGTAAACCAAGTACCAGTCTTAGGGGTTTTGGAATCCTCACTACTACGGTGATCTACACAACATATGCTAATGTGTAGTTCTAAGTCTGCATCTATAGTCCACTTGTATGTGTCATGTGTGGGAGGAGCCAAATAAAGACGTGTGCGTACATGCAGCAGCCAATCACCACGCCACCGCCATTCCTCCCCCCAATAGGTTACAGGAACAATGATTAAGGGTTTTCCTGTGAACCAGCATAAAGCTTCGGGGTTCTCCGTTATTCCTGTATTTAAAGTTGGGGAAGGAGGGACATAAGTGTTGACACTAAATACCTCATCTGCCCACCATTGCAAAGGTAGTAAATCCCTCATTCTAAAAGGGTAACTGGTGGGTGACCGACGTTGTATACCATGAGGAACAATTGACTCATCAAACATAAAGAGGATATTGAGTCTCTTATAGGCATTCGGTTCTAATCATACTAGAGCTCATCCATATTCCTGAGAACTAATAGAACTACTCAACTTGTAATGAGAAAAAAAATAAAAGGGGGAGACAAGTTACATGCCAATGCTGAGTTAGGGAAGGAGAAGGTCATGTCGACATGGGTGGAGAAGCAACCGGCCTAAAGGCCGATGCGAGGCGTCGGAGGAGCTTCCTTCTTACTTCTTCCTTCTCTTGGCCCTTCTTCTATGTTGGAGATGACCTTGTTGCAGCAATGGATGTGTGATAGCTTGTGGGAATAGATGGGAGTTGATGATGATTGCTTTCCAGCAGCTTGGGCTGGAGGTGTATAGATAACTAGCCTCCACAGGTCTCCTCGGTGAATGTAGCTTCTCCCCTTTCAAGGGCTCTAGATGGGTCAAATCCTCTCTCAAATCATCCTGGTGGTCGAGAAAGTCATGGGAATAAGCAAGGACGAAGTCCTCAGAGAATCACGGAAGTTAGGGTTATTTTTGTGGCTAGCCAAGACGCGCAGTGACAAGCCTCCGGGCAGGCAAAGCCGGGGCGAAAGCGTCGCATAACGCCGAAAAAAGGCTGAAAACAAAAACAAAAAGTCCACACCCCACCGAGGCTCGGGCTAGCTAGAGGCACAGAGCAATAACACCAGTGTCCTCCCCTGGCCCGCTCGTCGGTGGCACAACCGGCCACTTTCCCTCACTACTGGAAACAGAGAATTTGCCATCAATCAGTTCTTTGTCGTCTTCTAGTGGACGACAAAGAAGGTCTTTGCCGTCTGCTTATAAAAAACGGATGGCAAAGACCTGGATGACAGCAAAGATCCTAGTTGCCATCAACCAGTTTTTTGCCGTCTGCCAGCAGATGGCAAAGAATCTTTGATGTCTGCTCTTTGTCGTCTGCTAGCAAACGACAAAGAGGTGGGTAGGGTCCAGTGGAGGCCTAAACCCTAACGGCCCACCAGCCCCACCTCTTTGTCGTCTGCTGACAGATGGCAAAGAATTGACTATCTAACGATTGTTGCCCCCACCTCCTCTCTCCCTCTTCTCTCTCTCCCTAACCCTCGACCCGACCCCCCATGCCCGACCACAACTGCCGCCGGTCACCGCGCCCCTGACTCACACTGCGCCCCCGCCATCTCGGTCACGTTGCCCCACCACCCCGCGACC
>NC_057798.1:678709580-678710920 GCF_018294505.1 Triticum aestivum | reverse complement strand
GGAGGAGGAGGAGAAGAAGAAGAAGAAGAAGAAGAAGAAGAAGAAGAAGAAGAAGAAGAAGAAGAAGAAGAAGAAGAAGAAGAAGAAGAAGAAGAAGAAGAAAAAGAAGATGATGATTATGAAAAATAAGAAGTATAAGAAGAAGATGAAAAAGAAGGAAGAAGAAGATAAAAAAAGAAGTACGGAAAGTAGAAAAAGAAAGAAAAGAAAGAAAAGAAGGTCATGGGTCGAGGGGTCGATGGTCGAGGATCACCGAGGGGTCGAGGATCGAGGATCGCCGAGGGGTTGAGGGGCTGAGGGCCGCCGAGGGGTCGAGGGTCGTCGTGAAGGAAATATGCCCTAGAGGCAATAATAAAGTTATTATTTATTTCCTTATTTCATGATAAATGTTTATTATTCATGCTAGAATTGTATTAACCGGAAACATAATACATGTGTGAATACATAGACAAACATAATGTCACTAGTATGCCTCTACTTGACTAGCTCGTTAATCAAAGATGGTTTTGTTTCCTAACCATAGACATGAGTTGTCATTTGATTAACGGGATCACATCATTAGGAGAATGATGTGATTGACTTGACCCATTTCATTAGCTTAGCACTTGATCGTTTAGTATGTTGGTATTGCTTTTTTCATGACTTATACATGTTCCTACAACTATGTGATTATGCAATTCCCCTTTACCGGAGGAACACTTTGTGTGCTACCAAACGTGACAACATAACTAGGTGATTATAAAGGAGCTCTATAGGTGTCTCCGAAGGTACATGTTGAGTTGGCGTATTTCGAGATTAGGATTTGTCACTCCGATTGTCGAAGAGGTATCTCTGGGCCCTCTCGGTAATGCACATCACTATAAGCCTTGAAAGCAATGTAGCTAATGAGTTAGTTACGGAATGATGAATTACATAACGAGTAAAGAAACTTGCCGGTAACGAGATTGAACTAGGTATTGAGATAACGACGATCAAATCTCGGGCAAGTAACATACCGATGACAAAGGGAACAACGTATGTTGTTGTGCGGTTTGACCGATAAAGATCTTCGTAGAATATGTAGGAGTCAATATGAGCATCCAGGTTCTGCTATTGGTTATTGACCAGAAACGTGTCTTGGTCATGTCTACATAGTTCTCGAACCCGTAGGGTCCGCACGCTTAAAGTTAGATGACAGTTATATTATGAATTCATGTATTTTGATGTACTGAAGATAGTTCGGAGTCCCGGATGTGATCACAGACATGACGAGGAGTCTCGAAATGGTCGAGACATGAAGTTTGATATATTGGACGACTATATTCGGAC
Source organism: Triticum aestivum (assembly GCF_018294505.1). NCBI lineage: Eukaryota > Viridiplantae > Streptophyta > Magnoliopsida > Poales > Poaceae > Triticum > Triticum aestivum. The sequence continues at coordinate 678,709,612 of NC_057798.1, read as the reverse complement.
ACCGGAATGGTTCCGGGGGTTATCGGATATAT